>NC_092116.1:36401598-36567988 GCF_045679555.1 Salvelinus alpinus | reverse complement strand
TGTTAGTCATGAAGACCAGAATAAATCACACTGGATGTCAGGGTACTAGACCATCTTCCTGTTAGTCATGAAGACCAGAATAAATCACACTGGATGTCAGGGTACTAGACCATCTTCCTGTTAGTCATGAAGACCAGAATAAATCACACTGGATGTCAGGGTACCAGACCATCTTCCTGTTAGTCATGAAGACCAGAATAAATCACACTGGATGTCAGGGTACCAGACCATCTTCCTGTTAGTCATGAAGACCAGAATAAATCACACTGGATGTCAGGGTATTAGACCATCTTCCTGTTAGTCATGAAGACCAGAATAAATCACACTGGATGTCAGGGTACTAGACCATCTTCCTGTTAGTCATGAAGACCAGAATAAATCACACTGGATGTCAGGGTACCAGACCATCTCCCTGTTAGTCATGAAGACCAGAATAAATCACACTGGATGTCAGGGTACCAGACCATCTTCCTGTTAGTCATGAAGACCAGAATAAATCACACTGGATGTCAGGGTACTAGACCATCTTCCTGTTAGTCATGAAGACCAGAATAAATCACACTGGATGTCAGGGTACTAGACCATCTTCCTGTTAGTCTAGAAGACCAGAATAAATCACACTGGATGTCAAGGTACTAGACCATCTTCCTGTTAGTCTAGAAGACCAGAATAAATCACACTGGATGTCAGGGTACCAGACCATCTTCCTGTTAGTCATGAAGACCAGAATAAATCACACTGGATGTCAGGGTACTAGACCATCTTCCTGTTAGTCATGAAGACCAGAATAAATCACACTGGATGTCAGGGTACTAGACCATCTTCCTGTTAGTCATGAAGACCAGAATAAATCACACTGGATGTCAAGGTACTAGACCATCTTCCTGTTAGTCATGAAGACCAGAATAAATCACACTGGATGTCAAGGTACTAGACCATCTTCCTGTTAGTCATGAAGACCAGAATAAATCACACTGGATGTCAGGGTACCAGACCATCTTCCTGTTAGTCTAGAAGACCAGAATAAATCACACTGGATGTCAAGGTACTAGACCATCTTCCTGTTAGTCATGAAGACCAGAATAAATCACACTGGATGTCAAGGTACTAGACCATCTTCCTGTTAGTCATGAAGACCAGAATAAATCACACTGGATGTCAAGGTACTAGACCATCTTCCTGTTAGTCATGAAGACCAGAATAAATCACACTGGATGTCAAGGTTTCCTCATTGTGACTATACAAGCGAGCTGTTACAGTTGAATAATGTTGAAACCTTTGGACTCTGTGTTTGAGGAGGATAATATAAAACTCTCAGTTAAAATACTGAGTCTCTGCTACTGGTTGTCTGCTAAATGTGAACTGCTACTTCCCCCTGGTGTTCAACAAGTGTTATTACACCTGTATATACTTTTACACTGTTCTGTCTCGCTCTCTCTCTCTTTCTCTCTACCGCTCTCTCTCTCTCTCTCTCTCTCTCTCTCTCTCTCTCTCTCTCTCTCTCTCTCTCTCTCTCTCTCTCTCTCTCTCTCTCTCTCTCTTTCTCTCTCTCTCTACCGCTCTCTCTCTCTCTCTCTCTAACTCTCTCTCTCTACCGCTCCCTCGCTCTCTCTCTACCGCCCCCCCTCTCTACCGCTCCCCTTCTCTCTCTCTCTCTACCGCTCCCCTTCTCTCCCTTTCTCTCTCTCTCTACCGCCCCCCCTCTCTACCGCTCCCCTTCTCTTTACCTCTCTCTCTCTCTTTACCTCTCTCTCTCTCTCTCTACCTCTCTCTCTCTACCGCTCCCCTTCTCTTTCTCGCTCTCTCTACCGCTCCCTCTCTCTCTACCGCTCCCCCCTCTCTACCGCTCCCCCCTCTCTACCGCTCCCCCCCTCTCTACCGCTCCCCTTCTCTCCCTTTCTCTCTCTCTCTCTCTACCGCTCCCCTTCTCTTTCTCTCTCTCTCTACTGCTCCCTCTCTCTCTCTCTCTACCGCTCCCTCTCTCTCTCTCTCTCCCTCGCTCCCCCTCTCTCCCTTTTCCGTCTCTCTCTCTCTCAATTTCAATTACATTTCAATTTAAGGGGCTTTATTGGCATGGGAAACATATGTTAACATTACCAAAGCAAGTGAAATAGATCATAAACAAAAGTGAAATAAACAATAAAAATGAGCAGTTAACATTACGCTCACAAAAGTTCCAAAAGAATAAAGACATTTCAAATGTCTATCCCTCCCCTCTCTGTTCTCTAGGACAACCTGGAGCGTGAGCTGAAGGAGGTGTCTCGTCGTCGGATACAGGAGCTCGAGGAGAAACGCCACTCGTGGGCGGGCGGAGAAAAGGTGGGCGGGGTCTTCGGAATGCGCAGCAGCAGCAGCGAGACGGACATAGAGGTGGCCCTATCCCAGGAGGAGGGGCTTATCGAGCTTCTCAAGTCCCGCCCGTGCTCGCCGCACAGCCCCCAGAATGCACTGGGGCGTTCCGGAAGCGTCCGCCGTTCCCGCGGCTCTGCATCCGCCGCGGCTGACCGTCAGCTGACCAGCCTGCTAACTCTAGGCATCACCTCTGACCTTCAGGTCGTAGGCGGGTCACCGAATCCCGGGCGCCGACTATGGAGGGGCGCCGAGCAGCGAGATTCCTCCCCCATGAGGTCACCTGAAACTGGGCCGAGGAGTCCCAACATCTCCCCTCTGACCAGACTTCAGCCTCAGAGACCTGCGGGTCACACTCAACCCCAGAATCAGCTCCCTCAGGTAGACTGGCCCGGTCCACACTCCCCCTCCTCTAGACCCACCTCCTTAGGACCGAGGCACAGTCACCATAAACCTCCACCTGGCATCAACTCAAATCACAGCCTTCAGACAGCAACCGTTGACCACAAAGCACAAAGCACAGACCTGAACCAGACCGCGGACCCTGACCACAACCAACCCAGTGGTCTGGCCGTCGACCTTGAACGACACACTCTGGTTCCTAAGCTCCGAGCGTTCGACCTCGTCTTGACCCCACACGGTCACGACCAGGGAGATGTCGTCACAGACACAGACCTGGAGAAAGAGATTCCCAGAGACTCTATCCTCACGGATACACAGAAGAATTCCCAAGGGCGTTCTGCGGGGCGGGAAGAGAGGGAGAGGTCAGACTCTTCCAGACAGCGGGAGGAAGAGGTGGATGAGAATGGGAGGATGGTGGCTGCAGGGATAGTGAATGAGGAGCCTTCTGTGGGTGAAGTAGAGGAGAAGAGGGTAGAACAGGAGAAGGGTGTGTCTCGGACAGAGACGTTGACTACAGATTGTCGTACTGATCGATCTCCATCCACAGCTATTATAGACCTCTCGTCACAGAGCGGTGATAACCCCACGCACACTGACGAGGCTGAGAGTCCAGCACACCAGGTATCCGCTTCTTCTATGGGTGAGTCCCCAGCCAATAGCATGCCTTCAGAATCTCAACCCACCAATGAGTACTCAGTGCCTGTATCCACCACTGATCAATCAGTGCCTGTTTCCTCCGATGAGTCATCGTTTCCAGCAGTGTCTACCTCCGCCAATGAGCTGCCTGCGTCAGTCACCGCTGGTGCCTCTGATAGGTCAGCCCAGGGTACGAATCCCAAGACCAGCCAGGTCGCTAAGCCTTCCAGACCCCCCTTGACCACCAGCGGGCGAAAGACTGTCATCCGCACCCTCAACTCCTCAGAGAACCAGGGCATGAGGCGTGTGGTCCCTATCTTCAAGGCCAGTCGAAGTGGCTCGATCCCGGGTAAACAGGTGGAGAAACCCCCTGGCCACCAGAGCTCTGGTCCACGGACCACCACCACCTCCTCCTCTAACCCAGCCGACCGCTCTCTTAGACGGGCAGAGAGGAGCTCCGCCACACCCCGTCGCAATAGCCTCCAGGTCGACGACCCCAAGGCCGAGTCTGTGACCACCACGGGTGTCCACGGCAATGCCCGAGACCAACCCCAACCTTCCAACCTCCAGAGGAAGCCGTCCTTCCGGAAGCCTCTCCGCCCCGTCGCCCCCAGACCGCCTCCAGAGGAAAAGATGTGCCGTTCCACCCTCCGAGCCCTCGCCGCCGCCGGTGGGGCTGTTCCAACAGCGGGGGGTGGAGGAGGTAACAGCCTCAGTGCCCCCCCGACCCCCTCCCACCGTGGAGGTGTCCCCGCCCCCCTCCCTGGATTTGCCCGAAACACAGCCGCTTCCTCTTTCAGACGGACCACACTCGCCCCCCCGGGGAGTACCCTCACCCCTTCTAAAAACTCCCCCCGTTCCTCCCCTGTCCCCTCTCCCGGACCCTCACCCCTCAGCCGGGCGGGGTCGTTGAGACACCACAGGGTGACCCCCGCGGGCCCCCCAGGCACAGACAACCCCATCAGGAGAACACAAAGTATCAAAGGACCCCTCCGCGCCCCGACCCCCAACCCCCTGCCCCCACAGACCCTCCCTGACTCGCTGGCGCACCCTAAAGGGCATGCAGGGAAAAACAGCAGCAGTTTCTCTGACACCCACTACAGAGACTCCAGTAAAGCACTGAAACCCACCTGGAGATAGAGGCCTAGTTCCAATACTTACCACACTTCCTTTTCCCCGGCCTAGTTCCAATACTCACAACATATTTCCTTGCTTCCTTTGCCCCGGCCTCGTTCCAATACTCACAACATATTTCCTTGCTTCCTTTTCCCCGGCCTAGTTCCAATACTCAAAACATATTTCCTTGCTTCCTTTTCTCCGGCCTCGTTCCAATACTCACAACATATTTCCTTGCTTCCTTTGCCCCGGCCTCGTTCCAATACTCACAACATATTTCCTTGCTTCCTTTTCCCCGGCCTAGTTCCAATATTGACGACATGTATCTCTTGTTCCAATACAAACTACATGCCTTATGTTAACCCTTATCATATGTTCTCCAGACCTACAGGGTCGAGTCTTTCAAAATATATAGAAAAAGAATTAAAATACTTTTAAAGATGTAAATTAAGTCTAGATTTGTATTTTTTGTGATCGTGATTTTATCTATCTCTACATAATGTTGTCATTGTATGTAAGAAACCTTTCTACGTCCCAAATAGTCCCCATATCAGTTCATAGTGCACTCCTTTAACCAGGGCCCATAGGGCTATAGTGCACAATGTAGGGAATAGGGTACCATTTGGGACAGATACATGAGTACGTTTGATCTAGCTGTGTTTCCTGTTAAAACCTGTTCCCGAATGTGTTTGTATTAGCCAACTCCCCTGATTATCAATTGTCATGTCCTGGGCCTGTATTCATAAAGCCTCTCCTAGTAGTAGTGCTGATCTAGGATCAGTTTGTGCTTCAGCCAACATGTCCTGGGCCTGTATTTATAAAGCCTCTCCTAGAAGGATTGCTGATCTAGGATCAGTTCCCCCTTTTGTTTATAATCACCTTATTCATTGGCTGTATTAAAACAGGCAGACCAATTCTGATATTTTGCCCAGTCAAACGACCAATTATTGCCAAATAGATCAGAATTGGGATGCCTGTGTAAACGTGGCCATCTTGATCTAAAAGACTAAACTGATCCTAGATCACCACTACTACTAGGAGAGGCTTTATGAATACAGGCCCAGGACAGGTTGGCTGAAGCACAAACTGATCCTAGATCAGCACTACTACTAGGAGAGGCTTTATAAATACAGGCCCAGGACATGTTGGCTGAAGCACAAACTGATCCTAGATCACCACTCCTACTAGGAGAGGCTTTATAAATACAGGCCCAGGACATGTTGGCTGAAGCACAAACTGATCTGGGACCTGGCTATATAATTTTTGTATATTTGATTTAATGATACAATGAATAAACGTGTACACTTTAACCACTTGTTTAGAGACGTTGTCTGTGTGTGAAATGGCTCCCTGGTCAAAGGTAGTGCCTTAGATAGGATCTAAAAAAAGATATATATTTAACCGAGGCAAGTCAATGACAGCGTACTGGGGAACAGTGGATTACCTGCCTTGTTCAGGGGTAGAATTTACATATTTTTACTTTTGTCAGCTCGGGGATTTGATCCAGCAACCTTTCGGTTACTAGACCAACGCTCTAACCACTAGGCTCTAACCACTAGGCTCTAACCACTAGGCTCTAACCACTAGGCTCTAACCACTAGGCTCTAACCACTGGGCTACCTGCTCTAACCACTAGGTTCTAACCACTAGGCTAGCTGCTCTAACCACTAGGCTAGCTGCTCTAACCGCTAGACTACCTGCTCTAACCACTAGGCTCTAACCACTAGACTCTAACCACTAGGCTCTAACCACTAGGCTAGCTGCTCTAACCACTAGGCTCTAACCACTAGGCTCTAACTACTAGACTCTAACCACTAGGCTAGCTGCTCTAACCACTGGGCTATCTGTCTCTAACCACTAGGCTACCTGCTCTAACCACTAGGCTACCTGCTCTAACCACTAGGCTACCTGCTCTAACCACTAGGCTAGCTGCTCTAACCACTAGGCTAGCTGCTCTAACCACTGGGCTACCTGCTCTAACCACTGGGCTACCTGCTCTAACCACTAGGCTCTAACCACTAGGCTAGCTGCTCTAACCACTAGGCTAGCTGCTCTAACCGCTAGGCTAGCTGCTCTAACCACTGGGCTACCTGCTCTAACCACTGGGCTACCTGCTCTAACCACTAGGCTCTAACCACTGGGCTACCTGCTCTAACCACTAGGCTCTAACCACTAGGCTTAGGCTAGCTGCTCTAACCACTGGGCTACCTGCTCTAACCACTGGGCTACCTACCTCTAACCACTAGGTTCTAACCGCTAGACTACCTGCTCTAACCACTAGACTACCTGCTCTAACCACTAGGCTCTAACCACTAGGCTCTAATCCCTAGGCTCTAACCGCTAGGCTAGCTGCTCTAACCACTAGGCTCTAACCGCTAGGCTAGCTGCTCTAACCACTAGTCTCTAACCACTAGGCTCTAACCGCTAGGCTAGCTGCTCTAACCACTAGGCTCTAACCGCTAGGCTAGCTGCTCTAACCACTAGGCTCTAACCGCTAGGCTAGCTGCTCTAACCACTAGGCTCTAACCGCTAGGCTAGCTGCTCTAACCACTAGTCTCTAACCACTAGGCTCTAACCGCTAGGCTAGCTGCTCTAACCACTAGGCTAGCTGCTCTAACCACTAGGCTCTAACCGCTAGGCTAGCTGCTCTAACCACTAGGCGCTAACCGCTAGGCTAGCTGCTCTAACCACTAGACTACCTGCTCTGACCACTAGGCTCTAACCGCTAGACTACCTGCTCTAACCACTAGGTTACCTGCTCTAACCACTAGGCTCTAACCGCTAGACTACCTGCTCTAACCACTAGGCTACCTGCTCTAACCACTAGGCTCTAACCGCTAAGCTAGCTGCTCTAACCACTAGGCTAGCTGCTCTAACCACTAGGCTCTAACCGCTAGGCTAGCTGCTCTAACCGCTAGACTACCTGCTCTGACCACTAGGCTCTAACCGCTAGACTACCTGCTCTAACCACAAGGTTCTAACCACTAGGTTACCTGCTCTAACCACTAGGCTAGCTGCTCTAACCACTAGGCTAGCTGCTCTAACCACTAGACTACCTGCTCTAACCACAAGGTTCTAACCACTAGGTTACCTGCTCTTACCACTAGGCTAGCTGCTCTAACCACTAGGCTAGCTGCTCTAACCACTAGACTACCTGCTCTAACCACTAGGCTCTAACCACTAGACTACCTGCTCTAACCACTAGGCTCTAACCGCTAGGCTAGCTGCTCTAACCACTAGACTACCTGCTCTAACCACTAGGTTCTAACCGCTAGGCTAGCTGCTCTAACCACTAGACTACCTGCTCTAACCACTAGGTTATAACCGCTAGGCTAGCTGCTCTAACCACTAGACTACCTGCTCTAACCACTAGGCTCTAACCGCTAGGCTAGCTGCTCTAACCACTAGGCTCTAACCGCTAGGCTAGCTGCTCTAACCACTAGACTACCTGCTCTAACCACTAGGTTATAACCGCTAGGCTAGCTGCTCTAACCACTAGGTTATAACCGCTAGGCTAGCTGCTCTAACCGCTAGACTACCTGCTCTAACCACTAGGTTCTAACCACTAGACTACCTGCTCTAACCACTAGGCTCTAACCGCTAGGCTAGCTGCTCTAACCACTAGGCTCTAACCGCTAGGCTAGCTGCTCTAACCACTAGACTACCTGCTCTAACCACTAGGTTCTAACCGCTAGGCTAGCTGCTCTAACCACTAGGTTATAACCGCTAGGCTAGCTGCTCTAACCGCTAGACTACCTGCTCTAACCACTAGGCTCTAACCGCTAGACTACCTGCTCTAACCACTAGGCTCTAACCGCTAGGCTAGCTGCTCTAACCACTAGGCTCTAACCGCTAGGCTAGCTGCTCTAACCGCTAGACTACCTGCTCTAACCACTAGGCTCTAACCGCTAGACTACCTGCTCTAACCACTAGGCTCTAACCGCTAGACTACCTGCTCTAACCACTAGGCTCTAACCACTAGGCTCTAACCGCTAGGCTAGCTGCTCTAACCACTAGGCTCTAACCGCTAGGCTAGCTGCTCTAACCACTAGGCTCTAACCGCTAGGCTAGCTGCTCTAACCACTAGGCTCTAACCGCTAGGCTAGCTGCTCTAACCACTAGGCTCTAACCACTAGGCTCTAACCGCTAGGCTAGCTGCTCTCTAACTGTAATATTTGTGTTGTGGAGAAATGACCAGGCAGGAGACGGGAGTCCATTTAGTTGTCGTTTAGTCCAGAACCTCTCGTGCTCTACAGTTCCCCCTACAGAACCTCTCGTGCTCTACAGTTCCCCCTACAGTTCCCCCTACAGAACCTCTCGTGCTCTACAGTTCCCCCTACAGAACCTCTCGTGCTCTACAGTTCCCCCTACAGAACCTCTCGTGCTCTACAGTTCCCCCTACAGAACCTCTCGTGCTCTACAGTTCCCCCTACAGAACCTCTCGTGCTCTACAGTTCCCCCTACAGAACCTCTCGTGCTCTACAGTTCCCCCTACAGAACCTCTCGTGCTCTACAGTTCCCCCTACAGAACCTCTCGTGCTCTACAGTTCCCCCTACAGAACCTCTCGTGCTCTACAGTTCCCCCTACAGAACCTCTCGTGCTCTACAGTTCCCCCTACAGAACCTCTCGTGCTCTACAGTTCCCCCTACAGAACCTCTCGTGCTCTACAGTTCCCCCTACAGAACCTCTCGTGCTCTACAGTTCCCCCTACAGAACCTCTCGTGCTCTACAGTTCCCCCTACAGTTCCCCCTACAGTTCCCCCTACAGTTCCCCCTACAGAACCTCTCGTGCTCTACAGTTCCCCCTACAGTTCCCCCTACAGTTCCCCCTACAGAACCTCTCGTGCTCTACAGTTCCCCCTACAGAACCTCTCGTGCTCTACAGTTCCCGGGCACACTAGTGCGCATGTGCATTTCCTATTAGGTGTAGTAACGTAACACTGTCGTAATACATCACCGCTTAGTAACAGCATAGTAACTAATATAAACAGATGTAGATCCCAGACACTACACTCCTCCCCCATAGTGTTTAACTCCCAGAGAACGAGGTAAATATGTTAGGGAACTACTAATGCAATATCTGAACAATGCATTCTTTAAAAAAAAATCAACTACTGGGTTGAAGCAGACTTTTCAGAGCCCAGCACAAATCCAGGGGATTATTCTGCCCTGAAGATGGAGTTTGTGTCCTAATAACTAACCCAGGTAATGTACCTTTTCTTTCCTTTTATCTAGGACATATTAAAGTGTTTGTTTGTTTTACTGTCTGTTACCTTAAACAGCTCAACTCACAGGTCAAGCTTTTGAGGTGCCCTTCGCTGTCGAATAGGATATCTCCGCTCCTCCTGGGCTTCCGGTAGTGGGCCAGGTTCGGGTGGAAGGTCAGGCTCTGTCTCTCCCGTACGTCCACAGTCAGGAGAATAGTCCTGGGGGTCGTTATTGTTCTTGTTCTCTCGGCGTGTCTCTGCTGGGGCGTTGGACCGTAGCAGATGAGTCACATGAACGTTGACATGGCGATGACCAATTTGGACTTGATAAGTCAAAGATCCTCTGCGTTGCAAGATCACACCTGAGTTCCACAGGCGCTTGGTGTGTCTGAAATCACGTACCATCACCCTCTCTCCCTCTTTGAATTCTCTGACAGTCTTTGAGTGTCTGTCATGAGCTTTCTTCTGCTGTAGCTGGTGCTTTGCCACAGTGCTTGACAAGTCTGGTTTCAACAATGTCAGGCGGGTACGTGGTTGGCGTTTCAGAAACAGTTCAGCTGGTGTACATTCCGTTACTGTGTGTGGTGTGTTACGGTAAGTAAACAGGAACCGGGGAAGCCTTTGGTGGCACAGACTGAACCTCGAGTCTAGTCCAGGCCTTCTTAAAGGTTTGCGCGGCTCGCTCCGCTGCTCCGTTTGATGCCGGATGGTAAGGTGGTGACAGGATGTGCCTTACTCCGTTGTTCTTGAGAAACATTTCAAAATCGTTTGACGTGAAAGGAGGGCCATTGTCCGATACGAGCTCCTTGACTAGTCCAAAGGATGCGAACAGGTGTCTGAGAAGATTGATGGTCTTCTCAGCTGTGGTCAGTTGAGTAGGGAACACTTCCATCCACTTGGAATGGACATCGACGACAACAAGGAAATGTTGCTCGTCAATCTCGGCGTAATCCACATGGATGCGTTTCCATGGTGTCGCAGCCCAGGACCATGGATGAAGAGGTGCAGCAGCAGGCTTGTTGCAAACAGCTTCACAAGGTGAGCAGTGGCCTACATGCTGTTGAATGTCCTGATCCAGTCCAGGCCACCACAGATAACTGTGAGCGAGTGCTTTCATTCGAGTGATCCCTGGATGTCCCTCATGCAGGTCAGATAGCAGTCTCCTCTGGAATTTGTGAGGTACCACCACCCTTGATCCCCACAGCACACATCCTTGATCAGTGGACAACTGGTCTTTCTTTGTCGATGAATGGACGAAGGTTATCGTCATTTACAAAGGTTGGCCAACCGCCTAATGTTAAGTCCAAGACTTTGGAAAGCACTGGATCTTTCCTTGTTTCCTCTGCTATGTCTGAAGCAGATATGGGCAGTTCGTCAATGAGAGAGATCTGGAGGACTGCTCTATCATCTTCACTGTCGGAGTCACTATTGCATGGTAGTCTTGATAGTGCATCTGCATTTGCGTGATCACTGGATCGTCTGTACTCGATCTCGTAGTCGTAGGCTAACAATATCAGAGCCCAACGTTGCATTCGAAGTGCAGCAAGGGTTGGTATAGCTCATTTTGGTCCAAGGATGGCCAACAGAGGCTTGTGATCTGTCAGCAGTTGGAACTTCCTGACGATATATTGTATTGTTATATTGTTAAAATAATTCTTAAAAGAGCCTTTGTATTATAGTTTGTCCATATTTGTTTGTTACATTTTGTAAATAATATTTTTTTTTTTAAATAATCTTACTTCTCTCTCCAATGCTGCTCTCTATCTCTCACACAGTGACGTGCGTTTTCTATAAGTATGAATAGTTTTGAACATGATAGATATACTAGGTCATAATGGTATGAGACTTCTGAATGTGAGAGTGTGATAATTCAATATTCTTCCAAATCAAGTTTTTCATGTCAATATAAGCTTGTCAGTGTAAGTTTATTTTGTCAGATAACCATGACATCTATCATATCAGATCCTAGATACGTTTAATATATTTGATTGAATTCTAATAATTTGCCAAGCTTCAGAAAAATCTCCCACCTTGTGGCACGTGTCATAGCAAGGCGCCAGAGAGAGTGACCACGACGTGACGTCATCACAGCACGTCAACCCGTTTGGTTTCTCTTGCAGAAGATAAAAGAGACTGACAAGTGTCTCTTTCTCCGACCTATTTGAGCGTTTTGTGTTTCTCTGTAGACTGCATGCCCTTCGCCGTCTGATGAACGGTTGTTAGCGTATTTTACGGGGAAAAAAGGGGCCAAAATCAGATTTATTTCGAGTGCAGAGACTGGATAAAACGCCACTGTACTAGCAACAACGGCCGTCTGTTTTCGGTGAAGGTGAGGTTAACGTTACTTGTGTGTTTAGATGGAAAGCATGAGTAAGCAAAGTGTCCACGAATTGCTTGTCGAGCTAAGTAGCTAGCTGTGTTAAAGAGAAGCGGTAACTTAGCAATGGCCATCAACCGTGTGCATGCCCAGTTTAGCCTCAACTTCTAAGCTTAGACTTAAACCAGATGTTTGATTGTTTTATGCATTCTATACAACAAATAGCACGCTAACCTCACACAATCTAACGCACGGTATTTGTTTGTTGTTTCTCAACGCGTGGGAAACAACATGCAACCCCACACAGACACGTGCGTAGGTGCATTGCCCCAATATCTCCTGGTCAGCTCACACGTGCGTGGTCAGGGGAACAACTTCCTGCCTCTGAATGAAGGACTCCAATTTATAACGCACCCCCCCCCCCCCCCCCCTCTACTTTGATTAGATCTGGGATGCTCATCTCTCCTGTTATCAAGTCTTCATCTCTCCTGTTATCAAGTCTGAAGATGGGAGTAGTGTTGGTGGGTTTATGGAGTACTTTTACAATCTCTAACCCCCCCTCTCTCTTATCTTGTCCCAGTTTTATCGACCAGGATGCCCCAGTCCTCTTCTCTCATCTGAAAACGGTAGGACAGTAGTCTGGAGATGAAGCAGGATCCATTGAACAAGGGTGGTAGCACAACTACATCCTGTCCAGGAAGGATAGACTCTATTGGGGTAATGATGCTAGCCAGCACCCCCTCCTCCACTTCCACCCTCTCTTCCTCCATATCCTCCCTCTCTTCCTCCATCTCTTCTTCATCCTCCTTGCAGGAAGAAAGGAGAAAGGGAGATGAGGAGTTCCTTTGTGGAGAGGAGGAAGAGGGGGAGGTGGTCAGCGTTTCTATAGTAACCATAGCGGAGGAATCCTGCCCTTCGGAACCGTTTGGAACTGTCGCCCACGTGGAGGCAGCAGCCAATGAGAGCGCAGTGAGGGATGGAGACTGCCAATCAAAAACTTCCCGAAGTACCCAGACTGAAGAAGAGGAGAAACATGAGGAGGGGGAAGGAGGAGAGGGTGTGAAAGAGAAGGATCAGGGAGAGGAGGAAGGTGAGATGGCTGAAGATGAGGAGAAACATGAGGAGGGGGAAGGAGGAGAGGGTGTGAAAGAGAAGGATCAGGGAGAGGAGGAAGGTGAGATGGCTGAAGATGAGGAGAAACATGAGGAGGGGGAAGGAGGAGAGGGTGTGAAAGAGAAGGATCAGGGAGAGGAGGAAGGTGAGATGGCTGAAGATGAGGAGAAACATGAGGAGGGGGAAGGAGGAGAGGGTGTGAAAGAGAAGGATCAGGGAGAGGAGGAAGGTGAGATGGCTGAAGATGAGGAGAAACATGAGGAGGGGGAAGGAGGAGAGGGTGTGAAAGAGAAGGATCAGGGAGAGGAGGAAGGTGAGATGGCTGAAGAAGAGGAGAAACATGAGGAGGGGGAAGGAGGAGAGGGTGTGAAAGAGAAGGATCAGGGAGAGGAGGAAGGTGAGATGGCTGAAGAAGAGAGTGACCATTCTGCCCTGTTAGAGGAGGAGGAGGATGAGGGAAGGAACCAGGTGTTTGTCTCGGATGACAACTTGGGGTTGTCGGACAGTCTGACCCCTGGAACACCAGCACTCCTCAACATCAAGGTAAGAATTGAAAGTTGAAAGGGGCTGTGTGTATATTAGCAGGATGGCCAGTTGAAAGGGGCTGTGTGTATATTAGCAGGATGGCCAGTTGAAAGGGGCTGTGTGTATATTAGCAGGATGGCCAGTTGAAAGGGGCTGTGTGTGTATTAGCAGGATGGCCAGTTGAAAGGGGCTGTGTGTATATTAGCAGGATGGCCAGTTGAAAGGGGCTGTGTGTATATTAGCAGGATGGCCAGTTGAAAGGGGCTGTGTGTATATTAGCAGGATGGCCAGTTGAAAGGGGCTGTGTGTATATTAGCAGGATGGCCAGTTGAAAGGGGCTGTGTGTATATTAGCAGGATGGCCAGTTGAAAGGGGCTGTGTGTATATTAGCAGGATGGCCAGTTGAAAGGGGCTGTGTGTATATTAGCAGGATGGTCAGTTGAAAGGGGCTGTGTGTGTATTAGCAGGATGGCCAGTTGAAAGGGGCGGTGTGTGTATTAGCAGGATGGCCAGTTGAAAGGGGCTGTGTATATTAGCAGGATGGTCAGTTGAAAGGGGCTGTGTGTGTATTAGCAGGATGGCCAGTTGAAAGGGGCGGTGTGTGTATTAGCAGGATGGCCAGTTGAAAGGGGCTGTGTATATTAGCAGGATGGCCAGTTGAAAGGGGCTGTGTGTATATTGGCAGGATGGCCAGTTGAAAGGGGCTGTGTGTATATTGGCAGGATGGCCAGTTGAAAGGGGCTGTGTGTATATTGGCAGGATGGCCAGTTGAAAGGGGCTGTGTGTATATTGGCAGGATGGCCAGTTGAAAGGGGCTGTGTATATTAGCAGGATGGCCAGTTGAAAGGGGCTGTGTATATTAAAAAATATATATATTTTTAAATTGAACCTTTATTTAACTTTGAAAAACAGTTAAGAACAAATTCTTATTTTCAATGACGGCCTAGGAACAGTGGGGTTCACTGCCTTGTTCAGGGGCAGAACGACAGATTTTTACCTTGTCAGCTCGGGGATTCGATGTTTGTATTGGCAGAATGGCCTGTTGAAAGTGTGTGTGTGTGTTGTCAGTGGCCAGTTGAAGGGTGGGTGGTGTGTTTTGTCAATGTGTCCTCTTGTTTCCTGTTCAGAGCAGTTCATACTGGGTAATGTACAGTACCAGTTGAAAGTTTGGACACACCTAGGGTTCTACATTGTAGAATAATAGTGAAGACATCAAAACTATGAAATAACACATATGGAATCATGTAGTAACCAAAAAAGTGTTAAACAAATCAGAATATATTTTATATTTGAGATTCTTCAAAGTAGCCACCCTTTGCCTTGATTACTGCTTTGCACACTCTTGGTATTCTCTCAACCAGATTCATGAGGTAGTCACCTGGAATGCATTTCAATTAACAGGTGTGCCTTGTTAAAAGTTAATTTGTGCAATTTCTCAATGTGTTTGAGCCAATCAGTTGTGTTGTGACACGGTAGGGGTGGTATTCAGAAGAGAGCCCTATTTGGTGAAAGACCAAGTCCATATTATGGCAAGAACTAAACAAAGAGAAACGACTGACTGCTGTGGCTGGCTAGCTAGCTGACTGCTGTGGCTGGCTAGCTAGCTGACTGCTGTGGCTGGCTAACTAGCTGACTGCTGTGGCTGGCTAGCTAGCTGACTGCTGTGGCTGGCTAGCTAGCTGACTGCTGTGGCTGGCTAGCTAGCTGACTGCTGTGGCTGGCTAGCTAGCTGACTGCTGTGGCTGGCTAGCTAGCTGACTGCTGTGGCTGGCTAGCTAGCTTACTGCTGTGGCTGGCTAGCTAGCTTACTGCTGTGGCTGGCTAGCTAGCTTACTGCTGTGGCTGGCTAGCTAGCTTACTGCTGTGGCTGGCTGGCTAGCTTACTGCTGTGGCTGGCTGGCTAGCTTACTGCTGTGGCTGGCTGGCTAGCTTACTGCTGTGGCTGGCTGGCTAGCTTACTGCTGTGGCTAGCTAGCTAGCTAGCTTACTGCTGTGGCTGGCTAGCTAGCTAGCTTACTGCTGTGGCTGGCTAGCTAGCTAGCTTACTGCTGTGGCTAGCTAGCTAGCTAGCTTACTGCTGTGGCTGGCTAGCTAGCTAGCTAGCTTACTGCTGTGGCTGGCTAGCTAGCTTACTGCTGTGGCTGGCTAGCTAGCTAGCTAGCTTACTGCTGTGGCTGGCTAGCTAGCTAGCTTACTGCTGTGGCTGGCTAGCTAGCTAGCTAGCTTACTGCTGTGGCTGGCTAGCTAGCTAGCTAGCTTACTGCTGTGGCTGGCTAGCTAGCTTACTGCTGTGGCTGGCTATCTAGCCACAGCAGTAAGCTAGCTAGCTAGCCACAGCAGTAATCACAGCAGTAAGCTAGCTAGCTAGCTAGCCAGCCACAGCAGTGTATTAGTGTATTAGCAGGATGGCCAGTTGAAAGGGGCTGTGTATATTAGCAGGATGGCCAGTTGAAAGGGGCTGTGTGTATATTAGCAGGATGGCCAGTTGAAAGGGGCTGTGTGTATTAGCAGGATGGCCAGTTGAAAGGGGCTGTGTGTGTATTAGCAGGATGGCCAGTTGAAAGGGGCTGTGTATATTTTTTAATTTAACCTTTATTTAACTAGGAAAGTCAGTTAAGAACAAATTCTTATTTCCAATGACGGCCTAGAAACAGTGGGTTGACGGCCTTGTTCAGGGGCAGAACGACATATTTTTACCTTGTCACCTCGGGGATTCGATGTTTGTATTGGCAGAATGGCCTGTTGAAAGTGTGTGTGTGTGTTGTCAGTGGCCAGTTGAAGGGTGGGTGGTGTGTTTTGTCAATGTGTCCTCTTGTTTCCTGTTCAGAGCAGTTCATACTGGGTAATGTACAGTACCAGTTGAAAGTTTGGACACACCTAGGGTTCTACATTGTAGAATAATAGTGAAGACATCAAAACTATGAAATAACACATATGGAATCATGTAGTAACCAAAAAAGTGTTAAACAAATCAGAATATTTTATCTTTGAGATTCTTCAAAGTAGCCACCCTTTGCCTTGATGACTGCTTTGCACACTCTTAGCTTTGCACACTCTTAGCATTCTCTCAACCAGATTCATGAGGTAGTCACCTGGAATGCATTTCAATTAACAGGTGTGCCTTGTTAAAAGTTAATTTGTGCAATTTCTCAATGTGTTTGAGCCAATCAGT
Source organism: Salvelinus alpinus (assembly GCF_045679555.1). NCBI lineage: Eukaryota > Metazoa > Chordata > Actinopteri > Salmoniformes > Salmonidae > Salvelinus > Salvelinus alpinus. The sequence goes on along the minus strand of NC_092116.1, from coordinate 36,551,150 downwards.
TGTGTTGTGACAAGGTAGGGGTGGTATTCAGAACATAGCCCTATTTGGTGAAAGATCAAGTCCATATTATGGCAAGAACTAAGCAAAGAGAAACGACTGACTGCTGTGGCTGGCTAGCTCGCTAGCTAGCTGACTGCTGTGGCTGGCTAGCTCGCTAGCTAGCTGACTGCTGTGGCTGGCTAGCTCGCTAGCTAGCTGACTGCTGTGGCTGGCTAGCTCGCTAGCTTGCTAGCTGACTGCTGTGGCTAGCTGACTGCTGTGGCTGCCTGGCTAGCTAGCTAGCTGACTGCTGTGGCTGGCTAGCTAGCTGACTGCTGTGGCTAGCTAGCTGACTGCTGTGGCTAGCTAGCTGACTGCTGTGGCTAGCTAGCTGGCTGCTGTGGCTAGCTAGCTGGCTGCTGTGGCTGGCTGACTGCTGTGGCTGCCTGCTAGCTAGCTGCTGTGGCTAGCTAGCTGGCTGCTGTGGCTGGCTGACTGCTGTGGCTGCCTGGCTAGCTAGCTAGCTGACTGCTGTGGCTAGCTAGCTGGCTGCTGTGGCTGGCTGACTGCTGTGGCTGCCTGGCTAGCTAGCTAGCTGACTGCTGTGGCTAGCTAGCTGGCTGCTGTGGCTGGCTGACTGCTGTGGCTGCCTGGCTAGCTAGCTAGCTGACTGCTGTGGCTAGCTAGCTGGCTGCTGTGGCTGGCTGACTGCTGTGGCTGGCAAGCTAGCTTGCTAGCTGACTGCTGTGGCTAGCTGACTGCTGTGGCTGCCTGGCTAGCTTGCTAGCTGACTGCTGTGGCTAGCTGACTGCTGTGGCTGCCTGGCTAGCTAGCTAGCTGACTGCTGTGGCTGGCTAGCTAGCTGACTGCTGTGGCTAGCTAGCTGACTGCTGTGGCTAGCTAGCTGACTGCTGTGGCTAGCTAGCTGACTGCTGTGGCTAGCTAGCTGACTGCTGTGGCTGGCTACCTAGCTAGCTGACTGCTGTGGCTGGCTACCTAGCTAGCTGGCTGCTGTGGCTACCTAGCTAGCTGGCTGCTGTGGCCAAAAAAGACTCATTTTGCAAGTTGGATCATCTGATCCTTTTAGGCATTAAGTGTTCTCACACTATGATTTTAAACATTCAATTGGGAAACGTCCACGGTAGGCGTTGTTGCCACCTTAGCTCGCTACGTAACTTCTGAGTGAGAAGAAGCACGAGCACCACCACCAATCAGCCTACACAACTGCTCACACACACGCACACCTGTCGTTACTATGACAACTAGCGTAGCCATGTCATCCAATTTGGTCACTAGGTTCCCGAGTGGCGCAGTGGTCCACTACAGTCCCTGGTTCGAATCCAGCCTGTATCACATCCGGCCGTGATTAAGAGTCCCATAGGGCGGCGCACCGTTGACCCAGCGTGGTCCGGGTTTTGATTGGTATAGGCTGTCATTGTAATTAAGAATTTGTTCTGAACTGACTTGCCTAGTTAAATAAATTTAAAACTTGTAACTTGCTGTTTGGACAGTCAGTATTCCTGAAATGGATTTGATCATTAAGGCCTGCAGTGTGAACAAGGCTTTAGTATCAAATCATTTCAGAACATTTAACTAATATTTAACCTGTCCCCCCCGATCACTACATTCGGTCCTGACAGGTGTGTTCAGTGAGGTGACATGATTATACCAATCAATATAGAAATGTAATGTGTAGATAGAATTGACTTGATTATATATCATACATAATTATCATGTCTGTTCTACTCAATACATTTCTATCTTGATTGTGTTGTCTGTGTTGTTGTCGTGTTGCCATTCCACAGTCTTGTTCTAGAGGCGTGTTGGATGTCTGTTTCCTCCTCCGCTCGGTCCCTTGCCTCCTTTCCTCCTCCGCTCGGTCCCTTGCCTCCTTTCCTCCTCCGCTCGGTCCCTTGCCTCCTTTCCTCCTCCGCTCGGTCCCTTGCCTCCTTTCCTCCTCCGCTCGGTCCCTTGCCTCCTTTCCTCCTCCGCTCGGTCCCTTGCCTCCTTTCCTCCTCCGCTCGGTCCCTTGCCTCCTTTCCTCCCCCGCTCGGTCCCTTGCCTCCTTTCCTCCCCCGCTCGGTCCCTTGCCTCCTTTCCTCCTCCGCTCGGTCCCTTGCCTCCTTTCCTCCTCCGCTCGGTCCCTTGCCTCCTTTCCTCCCCAGCTCTGAGGCAACACAGGAGAGTGGCCTTTTTTGGGGGCGTGACCACTGTCACACAAACACACACATCTGTCTCTGTCTCTGTCTTCAGAATGTCCAGCAGTGTTATTGTAGGGAACTTCTCTGTATCCTCAGGGCGTAAGAATCTTGGAATGACTTGATGGAATTCTTACTGCCTGGAGTTCTATACACTCTCTCTTTTGTCTGTCTGTCTGTCTCTCGTCAGGTTGGAATTGTGTTGCTGGTAAGCTATATTCAGCAGTGCCCTTCTGTAGTTTTGTTTTTGGTTTCCTTGTGTACTCGGCTTCGTTGTGTTTACAGTCATCACGGTAGATTAGTGTGAATGGTGTTGGTTCCTCTGTGCCATTATCACCTTGGCCACTAGGGGGACCCAGATACCTGGTTAGTCCACAACACTGACTACACACTACCACCAGGGGGACCCAGATACCTGGTTAGTCCCCAACACTGACTACACACTACCACCAGGGGGACCCAGATACCTGGTTAGTCCCCAACACTGACTACACACTACCACCAGGGGACCCAGATACCTGGTTAGTCCCCAACACTGACTACACACTACCACCAGGGGACCCAGATACCTGGTTAGTCCCCAACACTGACTACACACTACCACCAGGGGACCCAGATACCTGGTTAGTCCCCAACACTGACTACACACTACCACCAGGGGGACCCAGATACCTGGTTAGTAGGTAGACTGTTAGGAGTGATGCTGAGACTGGTCGGTTGGTATCACGCAGGCTGAGCTCTATTCACCCTATTCCCTACATAGTGCACTATAGGCCCTGGTCAAAAGTAGTACACTACGTAAGGAATAGATCTGTGTTAAAGACCACGAATGGATGGAATGGCCGTTGGGCCGTGGGCGGGAGGAGTGACCCGGCGGGCCGTGGGAGGGAGGAGTGACCCGGCGGGCCGTGGGAGGGAGGAGTGACCCGGCGGGCCGTGGGAGGGAGGAGTGACCCGGCGGGCCGTGGGAGGGAGGAGTGACCCGGCGGGCCGTGGGAGGGAGGAGTGACCCGGCGGGCCGTGGGAGGGAGGAGTGACCCGGCGGGCCGTGGGAGGGAGGAGTGACCCGGCGGGCCGTGGGAGGGAGGAGTGACCCGGCGGGCCGTGGGATGGAGGAGTGACCCGGCGGGCCGTGGGAGGGAGGAGTGACCCGGCGGGCCGTGGGAGGGTGGAGTGACCCGGCGGGCCGTGGGAGGGAGGAGTGACCCGGCGGGCCGTGGGAGGGAGGAGTGACCCGGCGGGCCGTGGGAGGGAGGAGTGACCCGGCGGGCCGTGGGAGGGAGGAGTGACCCGGCGGGCCGTGGGAGGGAGGAGTGACCCGGCGGGCCGTGGGAGGGCGGAATGGCCGGTGGGGCGGGGGTAGGGAGCTTTTTGGACTACTAACCCTCTTTTAAACAGTGTGTTTGAGCTACAGACGTTGTTATGTCATTGGATATGTCTTCTGCATCCGTAAATACCAATCATTAGTCTGATTGGCTAACGGGGGCTGAGCTAGTGCTGAGTTTGAGACAAGGGTGGATCCCAGTCCTGTGAAATCCTTAGATTAGGTCCTAACGAAGTAATTTAATTTGGCTGATTTCCTTATAAGAACTGTAACTCAGTGAAATCGTAGAAATTATTGCATGTAGCGTTTTTGTTATTTTTGTTCAGTAAAATGTATAAAGACTTCCTCATTCCGTTAACCTGTGGAACAGGAGAGAAATACTGGTTTTCATATCAACTTTATTGTCCAGAAGTCGATGCACAATCCTAGTCATGTTCGCAGCCCATTCTAGTTGTTGCTATTGGATTCTCCCTCTTTCTCTTTCTACATATGGAACCTCTCTCAGGTGGCCCGGTCGGAACTGTGGGTTCCAGGGGCCCGGTCAGAACTGTGGGTTCCGGGGCCCGGTCAGAACTGTGGGTTCCGGGGCCCGGTCAGAACTGTGGGTTCCGGGGCCCGGTCAGAACTGTGGGTTCCGGGGCCCGGTCAGAACTGTGGGTTCCGGGGCCCGGTCAGAACTGTGGGTTCCGGGGGCCCGGTTAGAACTGTGGGTTCCGGGGCCCAGTCGGAACTGTGGGTTCCGGGGCCCGGTCAGAACTGTGGGTTCCGGGGCCCGGTCAGAACTGTGGGTTCCGGGGAAAAGCATTTTGGTAAATGTTTGAAAATTAGGTTTTATTAGCTGCTTCAGCAGGATGATTGTTACATGTTTCTATTATTAAGCTCTGAAAGGAAAATACCCGGTCCTTGTATGTTTAGATGTTCTGTTGATCACGTCATTTTACCGTTTTGAATTTATTTTATAGTTTGACTGGTTAATGAGGGTAGCTTAGTCGACAGCAAAATTGACTGGAACTTGCATCCCTAACTTAATCAATCAAATGTATTTATAAAGCCCTTCTTACATCAGCTGATATCTCAAAGTGCTGTACAGAAACCCAGCCTAAAACCCCAAACAGCAAGCAATGCAGGTGTAGAAGCACGGTGGCTAGGAAAAACTCCCTAGAAAGGCAGGAACCTAGGAAGAAACCTAGAGAGGAACCAGGCTATGAGGGGTGGCCAGTCCTCTTCTGGCTGTGCCGGGTGGAGATTATAACAGAACATGGCCAAGATGTTCATAGATGACCAGCAGGGTCAGATAATAATAATCACAGTGGTTGTAGAGGGTGCAACAGCTCAGTTGGTTTTTCATAGCCGATCATTTAGAGGTCAAGACGGCAGGTGCTGTAGAGCGAGAGGGAGAGGGATTAAGTTCAACACCAGATAAAACAGGAGAATTACACCAGATAAGACAGGAGAATTACACCGGATAAGACAGGAGAATTACACCGGATAAGACAGGAGAATTACACCGGATAAGACAGGAGAATTACACCAGATAAGACAGGAGAATTACACCAGATAAGACAGGAGAATTACACCAGATAAGACAGGAGAATTACACAGGATAAGACAGACTGACCCTAGCCCCCCGGGCATATAGAGTATAGCAGCATAGATACTGGAGGCTGAGACACTGTGGCCCCGTCCGATGAACGATACCCTCGGACAGGGCCGAACGGGCAGGATATAAAAAGCACATCTCCCCCACACTGAGACCAGGCTGAGTATAGTCCCCACACCACTAGAGGGATATCAACAGACCACTAACTTACTACCCTGAGACAAGGCTGAGTATAGACCCCACACCACTAGAGGGATATCAACAGACCACTAACTTACTACCCTGAGACAAGGCTGAGTATAGACCCCACACCACTAGAGGGATATCAACAGACCACTAACTTACTACCCTGAGACAAGGCTGAGTATAGACCCCACACCACTAGAGGGATATCAACAGACCACTAACTTACTACCCTGAGACAAGGCTGAGTATAGTCCCCACACCACTAGAGGGATATCAACAGACCACTAACTTACTACCCGGAGACAAGGCTGAGAATAGACCCCACACCACTAGAGGGATATCAACAGACCACCAACTTACTACCCTGAGACAAGGCTGAGTATAGTCCCCACACCACTAGAGGGATATCAACAGACCACCAACTTACTACCCGGAGACAAGGCTGAGTATAGACCCCACACCACTAGAGGGATATCAACAGACCACCAACTTACTACCCTGAGACAAGGCTGAGTATAGTCCCCACACCACTAGAGGGATATCAACAGACCACTAACTTACTACCCTGAGACAAGGCTGAGTATAGACCCCACACCACTAGAGGGATATCAACAGACCACTAACTTACTACCCTGAGACAAGGCTGAGTATAGTCCCCACACCACTAGAGGGATATCAACAGACCACTAACTTACTACCCTGAGACAAGGCTGAGTATAGACCCCACACCACTAGAGGGATATCAACAGACCACCAACTTACTACCCTGAGACAAGGCTGAGTATAGTCCCCACACCACTAGAGGGATATCAACAGACCACCAACTTACTACCCTGAGACAAGGCTGAGTATAGTCCCCACACCACTAGAGGGATATCAACAGACCACTAACTTACTACCCTGAGACAAGGCTGAGTATAGTCCCCACACCACTAGAGGGATATCAACAGACCACTAACTTACTACCCTGAGACAAGGCTGAGTATAGACCACCAAGATCTCAATCGCACGAGGGCGCAGAACCAGACAGGAAGATCACGTCAGTGACTCAACCCACTCAAGTTGAGTATAGCGAAAAAGGGCCTGGCAGATAAGCCGGGTCCGAGACAGAGAATCCCAGTGGAGAAGGGAGCCGGCCAACCCGAGACAGCTCGGGGTGGTTTGTCACTCATGTGCCATTCGCCTTCACACCTTCGGGCCAGACGACACTCAATCATAGGACCTACAGTAGAGACTCTTCAGTACAGACTTAACGGTCGAGACCGAGTCTGCGTTTCTCACACGGGTAGGCAGACCATTCCATAAAAATGGAGCTCTATAGGAGAAAGCCCTGCCTCCAGCTGTTTGCTTAGAAATTCTAGGGACAGTAAGGAGGCCTGCGTCTTGTGACCGTAGCGTACGTGTCGGTATGTACGGCAGGACCAAATCAGAGAGAGGTAGGAGCAAGCCCATGTAATGTATTGTAGGTTAGCCGTAAAACCTTGAAATCAGTCCTAGCATAACAGGGAGCCAGTGTAGAGAAGCTAGCACTGGAGTAATGTGAGACATTTCTTTGTCAAGATTTTAGCAGTCATATTCTCTTGGCGGGATGTGCGTGGGATATGGTGAGGAGAGACCTCATTTAGAGCTGGGGGGATATGGTTACTAGGGTAACCAGGAGGAGAGGCCTCATTTAGAGCTGGGGGGGATATGGTTACTAGGGTAACCAGGAGGAGAGACCTCATCTAGAGCTGGGGGGGATATGGTTACTAGGGTAACCAGGAGGAGAGACCTCATTTAGAGCTGGGGGGATATGGTTACTAGGGTAACCAGGAGGAGAGGCCTCATTTAGAGCTGGGGGGGATATGGTTACTAGGGTAACCAGGAGGAGATGCCTCATTTAGAGCTGGGGGGGATATGGTTACTAGGGTAACCAGGAGGAGAGACCTCATCTAGAGCTGGGGGGATATGGTTACTAGGGTAACCAGGAGGAGAGACCTCATCTAGAGCTGGGGGGATATGGTTACTAGGGTAACCAGGAGGAGAGACCTCATTTAGAGCTGGGGGGGATATGGTTACTAGGGTTACCAGGAGGAGAAACCTCATTTAGAGCTGGGGGGATATGGTTACTAGGGTAACCAGGAGGAGAGGCCTCATTTAGAGCTGGGGGGGATATGGTTACTAGGGTAACCAGGAGGAGAGACCTCATTTAGAGCTGGGGGGATATGGTTACTAGGGTAACCAGGAGGAGAGACCTCATTTAGAGCTGGGGGGGATATGGTTACTAGGGTAACCAGGAGGAGAGACCTCATTTAGAGCTGGGGGGGATATGGTTACTAGGGTAACCAGGAGGAGAGGCCTCATTTAGAGCTGGGGGGATATGGTTACTAGGGTAACCAGGAGGAGAGACCTCATTTAGAGCTGGGGGGATATGGTTACTAGGGTAACCAGGAGGAGAGACCTCATTTAGAGCTGGGGGGGATATGGTTACTAGGGTAACCAGGGGGAGAGGCCTCATTTAGAGCTGGGGGGGATATGGTTACTAGGGTAACCAGGAGGAGAGACCTCATCTAGAGCTGGGGGGGATATGGTTACTAGGGTAACCAGGAGGAGAGACCTCATCTAGAGCTGGGGGGATATGGTTACTAGGGTAACCAGGAGGAGAGACCTCATCTAGAGCTGGGGGGATATGGTTACTAGGGTAACCAGGAGGAGAGACCTCATCTAGAGCTGGGGGGATATGGTTACTAGGGTAACCAGGAGGAGAGACCTCATTTAGAGCTGGGGGGATATGGTTACTAGGGTAACCAGGAGGAGAGACCTCATCTAGAGCTGGGGGGATATGGTTACTAGGGTAACCAGGAGGAGAGACCTCATCTAGAGCTGGGGGGATATGGTTACTAGGGTAACCAGGAGGAGAGACCTCATTTAGAGCTGGGGGGATATGGTTACTAGGGTAACCAGGAGGAGAGGCCTCATTTAGAGCTGGGGGGGATATGGTTACTAGGGTAACCAGGAGGAGAGGCCTCATTTAGAGCTGGGGGGATATGGTTACTAGGGTAACCAGGAGGAGAGGCCTCATTTAGAGCTGGGGTAACCAGGAGAGTTACTAGGGTAACCAGGAGAGTTACTAGGGTAACCAGGAGAGGCCTCATTTAACACAGTAAATTCATCAGGCTTGAGCCATGTTTCAGTCAGGCCAATCACATCACGGTTATAATTAGTGATTAGTTCATTGTCACTTCCAAGGCAGTCAGTCAATATCTTTCAGTAATGACAAGAATGGAGGTCTTTATTCCAGTGAGATTACTAAGGCATCCACCGCCATGTTTAGTTTTGCCCGACCTAGCTCGAGGCACAGACACGGTCTCAATGGGGGATAGCTGAGCTGACTACACTGACTGTGCTAGTGGCACAGTGACTCCACTATCCTAGTGGTTAGAGCGTTGGGACAGTAACCAGAAGGTTGCTAGATCGAATCCCCTGAGCTGACAAGGTAAAAATCTGTCGTTCTGCCCCTTTAACAAGGCAGTTAACCCACGGTTCCCCAGGCGCCGAAGTTGTGGTTGTCGATTATGGCGGCCCCTCGCACCTCTCTGATTCAGAGCGGTTGGGTTAAATGCGGAGGACACATAAAAGGTTGAATACATTGTTGGACAACTGACTAGGTTTCCCCTTTTCCTTTCCACTAAGCTGGCAGACTGGCTAACATCTCATTGAGGGGCGAGATGAGCGAGAGGGGCTATAGAGGAGCTATAGAGGGGCGAGAGGGGCTAGAACAAGACAGGGTTCTATCTCCATCTAGGATGGAGTCCATCACTCCTCAGCGGGCCAGTTATCTTCAAAAAACAGTTTTTCTACCAGCGATTGAGTTGAGTCATCACTCCCCCTAACTCGGAGGGGCCAGAGACCTTTACTCAATACACTTTCTAGCCAAATGACATGCTGATGTTATGTTGCTTGCTGACCCGGTTCATCCCAACATCGTTGGTGCCGACGTGGGTAACGATATCCCCGTACTCTCTACACTCGCCAGTTCAGATTAGCCTTAACGTCGGTAGCCCTGCCCGCTGGTAAACAGTGTATGATCGTTGGATGATTCGTTTTAAGTCTAATATTACGGGTAATGGAGTCGCCAATGACTAGGGTTTTCAATTTGTCAGAGCTAATAGTGAGAGGCTTTGGTGGCTCAGACCCCGTAACGGGTGGAGGAGAGACCAGAGAAGGCTCGGCCTCTGACCCCGTAACGGGTGGAGGAGAGACCAGAGAAGGCTCGGCCTCTGACCCCGTAACGGGTGGAGGAGAGACCAGAGAAGGCTCGAACCCCGTAACGGGTGGAGGAGAGACCAGAGAAGGCTCGAACCCCGTAACGGGTGGAGGAGAGACCAGAGAAGGCTCGGCCTCTGACCCCGTAACGGGTGGAGGAGAGACCAGAGAAGGCTCGAACCCCGTAACGGGTGGAGGAGAGACCAGAGAAGGCTCGGCCTCTGACCCCGTAACGGGTGGAGGAGAGACCAGAGAAGGCTCGGACCCCGTAACGGGTGGAGGAGAGACCAGAGAAGGCTCGGACCCCGTAACGGGTGGAGGAGAGACCAGAGAAGGCTCAGACCCCGTAACGGGTGGAGGAGAGACCAGAGAAGGCTCGAACCCCGTAACGGGTGGAGGAAAGACCAGAGAAGGCTCGGCCTCTGACCCCGTAACGGGTGGAGGAGAGACCAGAGAAGGCTCGGACCCCGTAACGGGTGGAGGAGAGACCAGAGAAGGCTCTGACCCCGTAACGGGTGGAGGAGAGACCAGAGAAGGCTCAGACCCCGTAACGGGTGGAGGAGAGACCAGAGAAGGCTCGAACCCCGTAACGGGTGGAGGAGAGACCAGAGAAGGCTCGAACCCCGTAACGGGTGGAGGAGAGACCAGAGAAGGCTGACTCGTCTTGTTCCTTAGCGGGGCAAACCGGTTTAAAGTTTCTATCGGCTGAGTGAGAGACAACCGGTTGAGCATGCTGACAGCATTTGTTTCCTGAGGCCACTCTCTCGCTCTCTCACTCACTCTCTCACACACACACACACAATCCCTCTCTCATGCACACACCCACACGTGAGCATACACACTAATTCTGTCTCACTCACACTCAGGGTTTCCGTCAGGAAAATGTGGCTGTGGACATTTGACCTGCGCCATTTTAATTTATCAGACATTTGAGAAATGTACCATATGCATTTGGTGTGTAACCTGATTAGGGCGTCCAACCACAGTCCTCAGAATGGCAGGGCGTCCAACCACAGTCCTCAGAATGGCAGGGCGTCCAACCACAGTCCTCAGAATGGCAGGGCGTCCAACCACAGTCCTCAGAATGGCAGGGCGTCCAACCACAGTCCTCAGAATGGCAGGGCGTCCAACCACAGTCCTCAGAATGGCAGGGCGTCCAACCACAGTCCTCAGAATGGCAGGGCGTCCAACCACAGTCCTCAGAATGGCAGGGCGTCCAACCACAGTCCTCAGAATGGCAGGGCGTCCAACCACAGTCCTCAGAATGGCAGGGCGTCCAACCACAGTCCTCAGAATGGCAGGGCGTCCAACCACAGTCCTCAGAATGGCAGGGCGTCCAACCACAGTCCTCAGAATGGCAGGGCGTCCAACCACAGTCCTCAGAATGGCAGGGCATCCAACCACAGTCAAATGACATTTAGAATATGGTAATTGATATTAACTGAACATGTGATGATGGTTCTCCTGACTGAATTCTGATGGACACTGTGAAGAGGTTAGAGTAACTGTTCACATTGACTTCCCCTCAGCCAACAAGACCAGTAACGAACAGCAGAATCGCTAGCCAACAAGACTAGTAACGAACAGCAGAATCGCTAGCCAACAAGACCAGTAACGAACAGCAGAATCGCTAGCCAACAAGACCAGAAACGAACAGCAGAATCGCTAGCCAACAAGACCAGTAACGAACAGCAGAATCGCTAGCCAACAAGACGAGTAACGAACAGCAGAATCACTAGCCAACAAGACGAGTAACGAACAGCAGAATCACTAGCCAACAAGACTAGTAACGAACAGCAGAATCGCTAGCCAACAAGACGAGTAACGAACAGCAGAATCACTAGCCAACAAGACCAGTAACGAACAGCAGAATCGCTAGCCAACAAGACGAGTAACGAACAGAATCACTAGCCAACATGTCAATCTACTATCCCACGATCCCACCATTCTTTTTTTATCGGCTAAAAGCCGGCTATTACCGGCTGACGGAAACCCTGAGACGCCCACACACACCCTGTGTAGCGTGGCGATGGGCGGTGGCTAACTGGGGTCACATGCCGGTGCCTTGCAGCATTCCTGTCTGTTAGTTAGGCTACCTATATAGCTGTGCCAGCACACACACACGAGCCTGGACAGAATTCCCAGGTTAGCCAGCATTCCCAACAATCTGTACTATTCCCTGGATTAGAGTGACTATCCCATTGAGGTGAAGCTGTGGTTACAGGTAAACTCACAGCTGAGAAGACTAGCGTACTCAAAACGTTAGTCTGGTGAGGAGTAGAGCACCAACGCGTGTTGGAATAAATAAAGTAGTCTGGTTAAATCATTTACCCTCCAGAAGTGAGTCTCAATGTATCGTTGTTTGGAACCATTGGTGTGAAAGACACGCAATGAATGACTGTCTGTTCTCTCTGAGGTGAGAGGCTCTCGCTCTCTCTCGCGTGGTGGTGGGCCGGTCTTGTCGTCCCGTCAGCGTGGTGGGCCGGTCTTGTCGTCCCGTCAGGGTGGTGGGCAGGTCTTGTCGTCCCGTCAGGGTGGTGGGCCGGTCTTGTCGTCCCGTCAGGGTGGTGGGCGGTCTTGTCGTCCCGTCAGGGTGGTGGCCGGTCTTGTCGTCCCGTCAGGGTGGTGGGCCGGTCTTGTCGTCCCGTCAGGGTGGTGGGCCGGTCTTGTCGTCCCGTCAGGGTGGTGTGCCGGTCTTGTCGTCCCGTCAGGGTGGTGGGCCGGTCTTGTCGTCCCGTCAGGGTGGTGGGCCGGTCTTGTCGTCCCGTCAGGGTGGTGGGCCGGTCTTGTCGTCCCGTCATGTTGTTGGCCTGGTCTTGTCGTCCCGTCAGGGTGGTGGGCCGGTCTTGTCGTCCCGTCAGGGTGGTGGGCCGGTCTTGTCGTCCCGTCAGGGTGGTGGGCCGGTCTTGTCGTCCTGTCTCTGTCAGGGTGATGGGCCCGGTAGTGTCGTCCTGTCTCTGTCAGGGTGATGGGCCAGGTAGTGTCGTCCTGTCTCTGTCAGGGTGGTGGGCCGGTCTTGTCGTCCCGTCAGGGTGGTGGGCCGGTCTTGTCGTCCCGTCAGGGTGGTGGGCCGGTCTTGTCGTCCCGTCAGGGTGGTGGGCCGGTCTTGTCGTCCCGTCAGGGTGGTGGGCCGGTCTTGTCGTCCCGTCAGGGTGGTGGGCCGGTCTTGTCGTCCCGTCAGGGTGGTGGGCCGGTCTTGTCGTCCCGTCAGGGTGGTGGGCCGGTCTTGTCGTCCCGTCAGGGTGGTGGGCCGGTCTTGTCGTCCCGTCAGGGTGGTGGGCCGGTCTTGTCGTCCCGTCAGGGTGGTGGGCCGGTCTTGTCGTCCCGTCAGGGTGGTGGGCCGGTCTTGTCGTCCCGTCAGGGTGGTGGGCCGGTCTTGTCGTCCTGTCTCTGTCAGGGTGATGGGCCCGGTAGTGTCGTCCTGTCTCCGTCAGGGTGATGGCCAGGTAGTGTCGTCCTGTATCTGTTAGGGTAATGGGCCGGTCTTGTCGTCCCGTCAGGGTGGTGGGCCGGTCTTGTCGTCCCGTCAGGGTGGTGGGCCGGTCTTGTCGTCCTGTCTCTGTCAGGGTGATGGGCCCGGTAGTGTCGTCCTGTCTCTGTCAGGGTGATGGGCCAGGTAGTGTCGTCCTGTCTCTGTCAGGGTGGTGGGCCGGTCTTGTCGTCCCGTCAGGGTGGTGGGCCGGTCTTGTCGTCCCGTCAGGGTGGTGGGCCGGTCTTGTCGTCCCGTCAGGGTGGTGGGCCGGTCTTGTCGTCCCGTCAGGGTGGTGGGCCGGTCTTGTCGTCCTGTCTCTGTCAGGGTGATGGGCCCGGTAGTGTCGTCCTGTCTCTGTCAGGGTGGTGGGCTGGTCTTGTCGTCCCGTCAGGGTGGTGGGCCGGTAGAATTAGTCCGGCCTACAGAACAGTCCAGGCGGTTGACTCTCTCTATATCCCTGTAGGTTTAGTGATGGACTATGTATTACACAGCATACAGACGTATTAGTCTGGTTCTCTGGAGGGGTTGGGGGCTGAGGAGGAAATGGGGGAACAGGTGTTGTCTGCCTAGACATGACTGATCACACAGAGGTTGTTTAACGGGGAACAGAGAAAGTAGAGGGGGACAGCAGGAGGTCAGAACTTTAGTGGCCGTAACGTGACACTAGAAGAATGCTATAAACTATACCCCCCCCCCCCTCTTTCTCCCGTGCTCCCCCCCCTCTTTCTCCCGTGCCCCCCCCCCCCTCTTTCTCCCGTGCTCCCCCCCCCCCCCTCTTTCTCCCGTGCTCCCCCCCCTCTTTCTCCCGTGCCCCCCCCCCTCTTTCTCCCGTGCTCCCCCCCCTCTTTCTCCCGTGCTCCCCCCTCTCTCTTTCTCCCGTGCTCCCCCCTCTCTCTTTCTCCCGTGCTCCCCCCTCTCTCTTTCTCCCGTGCTCCCCCCCTCTCTCTCTTTCTCCCGTGCTCCCCCCCCCTCTTTCTCCCGTGCCCCCCCCCCCTCTTTCTCCCGTGCTCCCCCCTCTCTCTTTCTCCCGTTCTCCCCTCTCTCTCTTTCTCCCGTGCTCTCCCCCCTCTCTCTCTTTCTCCCGTGCTCTCCCCCCCTCTCTCTTTCTCCCGTGCTCCCCCCCCTCTCTTTCTCCCGTGCTCTCCCCCCCTCTCTCTCTTTCTCCCGTGCTCTCCCCCCCTCTCTCTCTTTCTCCCGTGCTCTCCCCCTCTCTCTCTCTTTCTCCCGTGCTCTCCCCCCTCTCTCTCTTTCTCCCGTGCTCCCCCCCTCTCTCTTTCTCCCGTGCTCTCCCCCCCTCTCTCTCTTTCTCCCGTGCTCTCCCCCCCCCTCTCTCTTTCTCCCGTGCTCTCCCCCCCTCTCTCTCTTTCTCCCGTGCCCCCCCCCTCTCTTTCTCCCGTGCTCTCCCCCCCTCTCTCTCTTTCTCCCGTGCTCTCCCCCCCTCTCTCTTTCTCCCGTGCTCTCCCCCCTCTCTCTCTTTCTCCCGTGCTCTCCCCCCCTCTCTCTCTTTCTCCCGTGCTCTCCCCCCCTCTCTCTCTTTCTCCCGTGCTCTCCCCCCCTCTCTCTCTTTCTCCCGTGCTCTCCCCCCTCTCTCTCTTTCTCCCGTGCTCTCCCCCCCTCTCTCTCTTTCTCCCGTGCTCTCCCCCCCTCTCTCTCTTTCTCCCGTGCTCTCCCCCCCTCTCTCTCTTTCTCCCGTGCTCTCCCCCCCTCTCTCTCTTTCTCCCGTGCTCTCCCCCCCTCTCTCTCTTTCTCCCGTGCTCTCCCCCCCTCTCTCTCTCCCGTGCTCTCCCCCCCTCTCTCTCTTTCTCCCGTGCTCTCCCCCCCTCTCTCTCTTTCTCCCGTGCTCTCCCCCCCTCTCTCTCTTTCTCCCGTGCTCTCCCCACCCTCTCTCTCTTTCTCCCGTGCTCTCCCCCCCTCTCTCTTTCTCCCGTGCTCTCCCCCCCTCTCTCTTTCTCCCGTGCTCTCCCCCCCTCTCTCTCTTTCTCCCGTGCTCTCCCCCCCTCTCTCTCTTTCTCCCGTGCTCTCCCCCCCTCTCTCTCTTTCTCCCGTGCTCTCCCCCCTCTCTCTCTTTCTCCCGTGCTCTCCCCCCTCTCTCTCTTTCTCCCGTGCTCTCCCCCCTCTCTCTCTTTCTCCCGTGCTCTCCCCCCCTCTCTCTCTTTCTCCCGTGCTCTCCCCCCCTCTCTCTCTTTCTCCCGTGCTCTCCCCCCCTCTCTCTCTTTCTCCCGTGCTCTCCCCCCCTCTCTCTCTTTCTCCCGTGCTCTCCCCCCCTCTCTCTCTTTCTCCCGTGCTCTCCCCCCCTCTCTCTCTTTCTCCCGTGCTCTCCCCCCCTCTCTCTCTTTCTCCCGTGCTCTCCCCCCCTCTCTCTCTTTCTCCCGTGCTCTCCCCCCCTCTCTCTCTTTCTCCCGTGCTCTCCCCCCCTCTCTTTCTCCCGTGCTCTCCCCCCCTCTCTCTTCTCTCCCGTGCTCTCCCCCCCTCTCTCTTCTCTCCCGTGCTCTCCCCCCCTCTCTCTCTTTCTCCCGTGCTCTCCCCCCCTCTCTCTTTCTCCCGTGCTCTCCCCCCCTCTCTCTCTTTCTCCCGTGCTCTCCCCCCCTCTCTCTCTTTCTCCCGTGCTCTCCCCCCCTCTCTCTCTTTCTCCCGTGATCTCCCCCCCTCTCTCTCTTTCTCCCGTGATCTCCCCCCTTGAATCCTTTACTCTCTGGACCCTGTTAATGACAGTTAACGTGGAGGTTAACGACACTGGTCTCTCTCTGTCTCCCCCTCCTCTGTCTTTCTCTGTCTATCTCTCTGTCTCTTTCTCTGTCTATCTCTCTGTCTCTTTCTCTGTCTATCTCTCTGTCTCTTTCTCTGTCTATCTCTCTGTCTCTTTCTCTGTCTATCTCTCTGTCTCTTTCTCTGTCTATCTCTCTGTCTCTTTCTCTGTCTATCTCTCGGTCTCTTTCTCTGTCTATCTCTCGGTCTCTTTCTCTGTCTCTTTCTGTGTCTCTGTCTCTCTGTCTGTCTCTCTGTCTCTCTGTCTGTCTGTCTCTGTCTCTGTCTGTCTGTCTCTGTCTGTCTGTCTGTCTCTGTCTGTCTCTGTCTGTCTGTCTCTCTGTCTGTCTGTCTCTCTCTCTCTCCTCTGTTTCCTCCTGCATGCGTGTCAGAGTCAGGAGAATGTAACGAACAACCCCTGTTAATGATTAAACTGGTTCAGAGTCAGGAGAACGTAACGAACAACCTCTGTTCATGATTCAACTGGTTCAGAGTCAGGAGAACGTAACGAACAACCTCTGTTAATGATTCAACTGGTTCAGAGTCAGGAGAACGTAACGAACAACCTCTGTTAATGATTCAACTGGTTCAGAGTCAGGAGAACGTAACGAACAACTTCTGTTAATGATTCAACTGGTTCACAAAGAGTCAGGTGCGATTCAGAACTGAGTCAGGTGAAGAATATTAGCGTTCTGAGCTTTTTATCAACGCTGGGTCAATATTTACATGTTGACCCGTAATTGACTCTTTTTGTTTTTGTGTTCAGTTAGAGGTCCGGACCTCTGTGTCGTCGTATGTAGGAACGGACATCAACCAGGGCACCAACTACACAGGGATGAGGAATACTTTTAAAACGGGGATGAGGAATACATTTAAAACGGGGATGAGGAATACATTTAAAACGGGGATGAGGAATACGTTTAAAACGGGGATGAGGAATACGTTTAAAACGGGGATGAGGAATACATTTAATACGGGGATGAGGAATACGTTTCAAACGGGGATGAGGAATACGTTTAATACGGGGATGAGGAATACGTTTCAAACGGGGATGAGGAATACGTTTAAATACGGGGATGAGGAATACGTTTAAAACGGGGATGAGGAATACGTTTGAAACGGGGATGAGGAAGACGTTTGAAACGGGGATGAGGAATACGTTTGAAACGGGGATGAGGAATACGCAAGTAAAAGAGGGCGTTGGTTCAGGCAAGGTCTAATAGGTCTTGTTTCAGTAGTATAGGTTGTCTCTCCCTCTCCTGTCTCCCTCGTTATTCTGCTTTATATCGGTCCGTTCCCCAACTTCCCGGGAGATGCCCCTCTCTAGACTGCTGCAGCATCACCCCCCCCCCCCCCCCCCCCCACCGGATCATGGAGAAAGGGCCTGGTTATCAAGCTTGCTCGCTCTCGCTTGGAAAACATAGTGACTGAGTGTCCAAAACATTAAGAACACCTGCTCTTTCCATTTACAGACTGACCAGGTGAATCCAGGTGAAAGCTATGGTCCCTTATTGATGTCACCTGTTAAACCCACTTCAATCAGTGTAGATGAAGGTGGAGGAGACGGGGTTAAAGAAGGATTTTTAAGCTTTGAGACATGGATTGTGTATGTGTGTGCCATTCAGAAGGTGAACGGGCAAGACAACAATATTTAAGTGCCTTTGAACGGGGTATGGTGTTAGGTGCCAGACACACCGGTTTGTGTCAAGAACTACAACGCTGCTGGGGTTTTCATGCTCAACAGTTTCCCGTGTGTATCAAGAATGGTCCACCACCCAATGGACATCCAGCCAGCTTACAGTCAACATGGGCCAGCATCCCTGTGTACTGCTTGTAGAGTCCATGCCCTGACCATTTTTAGGCTGTTTTGAGGGGGTGGGGGGTGTAAATCAATATTTGAAGTGTTGTTTTGATGTTTAGTACACTCGGTGTGTGTTTACATTGATAAAGCAAGTGAAATTATTTCACTTTTTTAATTTTTTATCATCAATCATTAATGAACAGTAAATATTACACACACTAAAGTATCAAAAGAATAGAGACATTTCAAATGTTATATTATGGCTATGTACGGTGTTTTTTGTATAGTTGAAGTACAGAATGGCGTGTAGTAAATCAACAGATAAATATGGGTTATATTTAGGCTACAGTGGTGTTTTTGTGTTGGGTTGTCCACGCCGTGGTAATAGATACAGGGAGTTGATCAACATTGGATTCTGTTTCCAAGTGTTTGTGGGTCTGTGTTATCTGAAGGAAATATCTTTTAATACGGTTATGCGGTGTGTCTCTCCCCCCTCTTCTCCGCTGCGTCACCCCGCCGTTCTCTCGGCATTCCTCTCGTGCAGCCTGACTGCTGTGTCACCCGGTAGGTTTGGCAGTCCGTATTTGAGCTGCCTCGCCTCTCTCTCTCTCTCTCTCTGCACTTTCTCTCTGCGCTTATATGGCTAGCTAGGTAACTAGCTGGGTCAATGCAGTTTAAATCTAACTCTGCTTCTAGTTTTATTAGTCGTATGTACGGGGATACGCATGGTTATACATCGTCCAGTGGAAGTGGTTACTTGCGGTTTCCTTCTCCACAATGCAACAACAATAAGAATTAGTAGTTAATAAGCGTTGCATTGGGGAGAGAAAATAGGCTTGTCGGAGCATGTCCGTAGCGACAGGCAACGTTACGGTTGTTTCAAACTGAGGGAGAAGTGGCAGGAGAGGGAGGAAGGATTTTGCCTTCGGACCAGAGGAATACTACCCATCTAAACCGAGCTGTGGACTTGTGCTACCTTGAAGGAGATCAGAGGGCGTTATAACGCAGGAATAACATCACCATGGGTTTCTACGGCACGTTGAAGCTCATATTCTATAAAGTGAGTGGCTGGGGGTCATTTATTTTATTTTTTTTAAACACATTTTGATACGTTGGCATTTACGTATAGTTTACACTCTCCGGGCTAAAGTCTGTGTGGTCATACTGTATAACTGTGTTATATAGCCGGGTGGTGGTCTGGTTGTATAGCTATACTAGGACTTTTCTCTCTGGTGTGGAGAGATGGACCACTGCGGGAATAGAACTGGAGTGACAGTACGTGACGAGCCTGTTCGTTCGCTCTTTCTCTCTCCCTCAAAGTAGCATTGATCATAAACACACTCTGAAATGTAGGTAACCGAATATAGGCTAACTGAAGCTAAATGTATATCCTTGCTATTCAGACATATATTTGTCAGTTGTGCTCTGGGCTGCGGTGTGTGTGTAGTCTGCGGCTGTAGGGGGAAGGTGTTGGCTAGCCGAGTCGATGAATGAATGAATGTGTGGCGGGGGTTGGGAGAAACTGGTTGATAAGGTACAGACGGCTAGTGTAGGTCGGTGTGTTGACCTGACAGAGCCAATGTTTGTTCGTGGTTGATTAGGTAAAATCCATTTGAAAGTAGTATTACGCACAAACATACAC
Organism: Salvelinus alpinus; assembly: GCF_045679555.1. Lineage (NCBI taxonomy): Eukaryota > Metazoa > Chordata > Actinopteri > Salmoniformes > Salmonidae > Salvelinus > Salvelinus alpinus. The sequence goes on along the minus strand of NC_092116.1, from coordinate 36,531,958 downwards.
ACCTGTGTGTGTGTGTGTCGCAGGAACGGGAGTTCCCGTTCGGCTTTTTTCGACTGTGTGTGTGTGGTGTGCTGCTGTGACTTGATGCGCATCCTGCCCCAGAGGCAGCAGTGGTATGGTTTCACTTGGCTTGGGGGTTAATATCTCAGTGCTCTGTCCCCAAAGGCCCAAACGTGTCGTTTTTTGAATTGAGTATTTTAATCCGTATACGTGTGTGAGCGATGACTGATATCTATCGTTATTACCAAACCCGTTCGCTCCGAACCCGGAACAGCCCGTAGAGTTGTCTGTTGGCTATTACGGTCGGTGAGCTCGCCACATTCTTGTCATTTTCTGCGTGCTTGTCATTCAGGCCGGTTAAGGTGCGGTTGGTTAGAAACGGTATGGAGGAAAGGGAGTGGAATTATTATTATTATTATTTTTTTAATTCATATCACGTTCTCCTTTAAAAAAAACAACGCTATAAATACTCCAGTTTTGGCATTCACTAATCTAGAAATGTTTTTTTTTTGTTCGAGTGAGGTGATAATAATCCGTTTCCTTTTTGAAATCCATTCATAACCAACTCTTGATCAAAGTCAAATGTTTTGGATATTTCAACCGTTTAAACTCCCCTATAAGGAGTATTGGTAGCTGGTGGCAGCAGACAGTGAGTTGATTAGACTACAGCTGTGTGTTTATATTTTCCAGTCTTCTGTCACCCTCCACCGGCTCACAGAGACAGGGAGTAGCCCACCTTATACACTGTAAATACAACGTCAGAGCCTGGTAGGAAACACAACTCACGGGGTTGGATTGTGGTTGTTTTGGTTAGGGTGTGGAGCTTTATGTTGGAAGTATGCTACGTGTATGCTAGTTTGTGACTTTCTGTTTGTACTGGGGCTTAACTTTTCTCCCTCTCTCCATTCTCTCTCCATTCCTCCATCTCCCTCTCTCCATCCACCATCCCCCCCCCCCTCCATCTATCAGATGAAGAGGAAGTTGGACCATGGACCAGACGTCAGGCCGTTCTCTTCAGGCAAGAAACACTGCAAAGGTTCCAACTACCTCAGGTAACACCCCCCCCCCCCGCCTCGGGTAACACGCCCTCCCCCTGCCTCGGGTAACACGCGCCGCCCTGCCTCGGGTAACACGCGCCGCCCTGCCTCGGGTAACACGCGCCGCCCTGCCTCGGGTAACACGCGCCGCCCTGCCTCGGGTAACACGCGCCGCCCTGCCTCGGGTAACACGCGCCGCCCTGCCTCGGGTAACACGCGCCGCCCTGCCTCGGGTAACACGCGCCGCCCTGCCTCGGGTAACACGCGCCGCCCTGCCTCGGGTAACACGCGCCGCCCTGCCTCGGGTAACACGCGCCGCCCTGCCTCGGGTAACACGCGCCGCCCTGCCTCGGGTAACACGCGCCCCCCGCCTCGGGTAACACGCGCCCCCCGCCTCGGGTAACACGCGCCCCCATGCTCTCCATATAATTCCGTCTCTCTAGTGTGAGTCATATCAACTCATTTCTTCAGGTACTATGGGTAGCAGAACGTCTGATAAATCATGAGAATGAAAGATATGGTGTTGAACATTTTCCTTGTAAGATAGAAACACTCTGGTTATTACGAATGCTTTACCCCCCCCCCCTCTCTCTCTCGTCCAGTGATGTACTGGGCCGTTCTCACTACCCTCTGTAGTGCCTTATGGTCAGATGCCGAGCAGTTGCCATACCAGGTGGTGATGCAACCAGTCAGGATGCTCTCGATGGTGCAGCTGTAGAACTTTTTGAGTCTCTTGAGGGGAGGGGGGGGGGGGGTGTTCTCGTGCCCTCTTCACGACTGTCTTGATGTGTTTGGACCATGATAGTCTGTTGGTGATGTGGACACCAAGGAACTTGAAAAACTCTCGACCCGTTCCACTACAGCCCCGTCGATGTTAATGGAGGCCTGTTTGGCCCGCCTTTTCCTGTAGTCCACGATCAGCTCCTTTGTCTTGCTCACATTGAGGGAGAGGTTGTTGTCCTGGCACAACATAGCCTATAGGGAGGAAGTCAGAGAACTGGCAGTCACGTCGTTGTCGGTGTTCAGGCCTACCACTGTTGTGTCGTCAGCAATCTTAATGATGGTATTGGAGTGGGTGAACAGAGAGTACAGGAGGGGACTAAGCACGCACCCCTGTGGGTTCCCGGGGTTGAGGATCAGCACGGCAGATGTGTTGTTGCCTACCCTTACCACCTGGGGGTGGCCCGTCAGGAAGTCCAGGATCCAGTTGCAGAGGGAGGTGTTTAGTCCCAGGGTCCTTAGCTTAGTGATGAGCTTTGTGGGGACTATGGTGTTGAACCCTGAGCTGTAGTCAATGAACAGCATTCTCACATAAGTGTTACTTTTGTCCAGGTGGGAAAGGGCAGTGTGGAGTGCAATAGAGATTGCGTCATCTGTGGATCTGTTGGGGCGGTTTGCGAATTGGAATGGGTCTAGGGTTTCCGGGATGATGGTGTTGATGTCAGCCATGACCAGCCTTTCAAAGCACTTCATGGCTACAGACGTGAGTGCTTCGGGGCAGCTATCATTTAGGCAGGTTACCTTCGCTTCCTTGGGCACAGGGACTATGGTGGTCTGCTTGAAACATGTAGGTATTACAGACTCAGTCAGGGAGAGGTTGAAAATGACACTTACCAGTTGGTCAGCGCATGCTCTGTGTACACGTCCTGGTAATCCGTCTGGCCCCGTGGCTTTGTGAATGTTGACGTGTTTAAAGATCTTGCTCACATCGGCTACTGAGAGCGTTATCACAGTCATCCAGAACAGCTGGTGCTCTCGTGCATGTTTCAGTTTTGCTTGCCTCGAGTGAGCATAAAAGGCATTTAGCTCGTCATATATCATTTTATTGTTTGCAAGAATTTTGTTTAATGATTTCTATTGAAAACAAAGTTTTGAATCTGGTGTTTTGTGTATCAGTTCATAAACCATGTGACATGGAATCGGTACGTAAAAAAATCTCCTCCCAACTGGCCCCTCCCTCCAATCTATATGGCACAGCTGTCAATTTTTTTAAATCCTTAAATTAAACTGGTATACTTTTTTAATTATCACAATTTTCTTGAGACGATTTTGGTCTTTAATGCCGACAGACAAGTTCCTTACTTTCTCCCCCTTCCAGTTGGTTGTAATTTTGGGTAGAGCAGCGATTTCCATATATTTATGTTAGATGCATGTGTGACAACTCCTCCAGTCCTATTTATGATATCATTTACGAAGATTATACCCAAAAAAAATTCATCACAAAAAATGGTTTATTATCAATTAGTATATTTGAGTTTAACCATAATATCTGTTGTAATATTTTTTCTGTCTTTTCTGATTAAACTGTAATTGCAACCAACTTTCTATGGCTTGTTTTAAAAATAGGGATATTTTGGAGATTTCAATGATATATTTAAGTGAATGGTTGTAATCTGAATAAAGGGGAAAAGGCCATTCTTGAACACTGTAAAGACATAAGCTTTACTTATGTCCTGGAGAACCATTTCGGGTTTAATTATAGTTTGTTTTATAACTCAAGCCTTTAGTGAGAAGTCCAATGCTTGAATATTTAATAACTTCTGCCCTCTGAATGCATGTTCGTTATATAAATAGGCCCATTTTAAATTTGTCTAGCTTGCCATTACAAGTGAAATTGAATATTTTTTGCTCATATAATTTACCATTTTATTAGTTAACTACACGGTAATGTAAAAGTTATATTTTTTAGTAATCCAATAAGTAATATAGTACATTTATCATAATTTGGTTGTAACCTCCAGAGAGGTTAGAAAAATTATCTCGATCCTCTGAGGCTGTGGAGGGATTCAGATTGTGGTTTTAAATGAATGGTGTGAGGCAGCCTAGTGGTTAGAGCTTTGGACTAGTAACCGAAAGGTTGCAAGATTGAATCCCCGAGCTGACAAGGTAAACATCTGTCGTTCTGCCCCTGAACAAGGCAGTTAACCCACTGTTCCTAGACCGTCATTGAAAATAATTTGTTCTCAACTGACTTGCCTAGTTAAATAAAGGTGTGTAAAAAAATATATAAAAATCATCAGTTCACAATGACACCTTTTGTGTTTAAGCCCTGGATTTCTAGGCCTTTGATATTAATATTGAATATGATTTTTAACAGCTAACATTTCGATGGCCATAATAAATATATATGCTGATAGTGGACAACCTTGTTTAACTCCTCTTGACAGTTTAATACTTTCTGAGAAGTAGCCATTTATTTACTATTTTACAGCTAGGGTTACTATACTTAACTTTACCCTATTTATTTAAGAATAAGGGGTTACTAGGGTTACTATTGTTACCTAAACACATAGGTGGAAAAAGTACTCAATTGTCATACTTGAGTAAAAGTAAAGATACCTTAATAGAAAATGACTCAATTAAAAGTGAAAGTCACCCAGTAAAAGTATTTGGTTTTAAATATACTTCATTATCGAAGTAAATGTTATAACTAAATTATACTGAAGTATCAAAATTAAATGTATAATTAATTTCTAATTCCTTATATTAAGCAAACCAGACAGCACCATTTTATATATTTACAGATAGCCAGGGTCACACTCCAACACTCCAACATCATTTACAAAGGAATAATTTGTGTTTAGTGAGTCCGCCAGATCAGAGGCAGTAGGGATGACCAGGGATGTTCTGTTGATCCAGTGTTTAAATTGAACCATGTTCCTGTCAAAATGTAATGAGTACTTTTGGGTGTCAGGGAAAATGTAGTAAGGTATAAGTTGTCAAAAATATAAATAGTAAAGTACAGATACCCCCCCCCCAAAAACGACTTAAGTAGTACTTTATTTTTACTCAAGTACTTAACACCCCTGCCTATACATAACTTTAACCCATTTATATGAGATTCTCCTATATGTAAATTCTAGTCGTACTTGATCAAAATCCTTTTCAAAGTCGGCTATGAAAACCAGGCCTGATTTCCCAGATTCTTCAGTGTTCTATTGTTTCCAGTACTTGTCTTATATTATCTCCAATGTCTCGTCCATGTAAAAAAAACTGTCTGATTAGGATAAATAATATCCGACAATACCTTTTTTAATTCTAATTCTCAACCTCTCTTTCTCATGTTCTCTCTCTCTCTCCAGTCCCGTTCCATTCCAGACCACGCCCACTACCTTTGGGGACCTGCGAGCAGCCAATGGGCATTCAGCCCAGCGGAGACGTGTCACCTCAGGCCCGCCCCCCTCCGGCCTACAGGACTGGCTTCACACCTTCCAGGTGAGAGAGAAACACACCCGGCCCTCTCTCATAAACTGAGAAGTATCGCTTTACATTTCCTGTCTCTGACTCTGCTGCGGCGTCTCCCCGACAACCACTAACTACAGCCATTAAGCCCTGGGAACCTGGAGGGCTTTACAAACAGAGGGAGAGAGAGAAGTGCTTTCTGGGATGGAGTGATGCGATTAGAGGAGAACCAACCTCAGCTAATTAAATAATTAAACACCTCTCCTCCCTCCAGCACCACCTCCATTCATTTTCCTCCTGCTAGGAGGCAGGATCAAATATCTGGTGAACAGCTCTGTGGTTCTGGACCCTCTGTGGTTCTGTAGTATTAATGAATGGTGAACAGCTCTAGGGTTCTGGACCCTCTGTGGTTCTGTAGTATTAATGAATGGTGAACAGCTCTAGGGTTCTGGACCCTCTGTGGTTCTGTAGTATTAATGAATGGTGTACAGCTCTGTGGTTCTGGACCCTCTGTGGTTCTGGACCCTCTGTGGTTCTGTAGTATTAATGAATGTTGAACACAGGAAGGAATGTTTATCTTTCTGATTCCCAGTGTTCCATCTTCCACACGTAACCAAAATAAGTGTTAAACAAATCAAATTATATATATTTGAGATTCTTCAAAGTAGCCACCTTTTTAACCTTGCTGACAGTTTTGATCAAATATGTATTCCTGCCCCTCCCCCTTTAGGCGTGGAGTGGTCCTGAGCGTCTATTGGCTCTGGATGACTTGATTGACAGCTGTGAGTCCAATCAGGTGAAGCACATGATGCAGGTTATTGAGCCTCAGTTCCAACGAGACTTCATCTCCCTGCTGCCCAAAGAGGTGAGAGGACACACACACACACACAGGAAGGACACACACGGTCACGGGACGGACACACACGCTCACGGGACGGATATGCTCTCACACACACAGGAAGGACACACACGCTCACGGGACGGATATGCACACCACACACACACACACACACACACACACACACACACACACACACACACACACACACACACACACAGGAAGGACACACACGGCTCACGGGAAGGATATGCACACACACACACATCCTGTAGTTGTCCTGTATGTCCTGATGTTGATATGAATGTGTCTCTCCTGTAGTTGTCCCTGTATGTCCTGATGTTGATATGAATGTGTCTCTCCTGTAGTTGTCCTGTATGTCCTGATGTTGATATGAATGTCTCTCTCCTGTAGTTGTCCCTGTATGTCCTGATGTTGATATGAATGTGTCTCTCTCCTGTAGTTGTACCTGTATGTCCTGATGTTGATATGAATGTGTCTCTCCTGTAGTTGTCCTGTATGTCCTGATGTTGATATGAATGTCTCTCTCTCCTGTAGTTGTCCCTGTATGTCCTGATGTTGATATGAATGTGTCTCTCCTGTAGTTGTCCCTGTATGTCCTGATGTTGATATGAATGTGTCTCTCCTGTAGTTGTCCCTGTATGTCCTGATGTTGATATGAATGTGTCTCTCCTGTAGTTGTCCCTGTATGTCCTGATGTTCCTGGAGCCCAGAGATCTGATGCTAGCTGCTCAGACCTGTTCCTATTGGAGGATACTGGCTGAGGATAACCTGCTGTGGAGGGAGAAGTGTCGGGAGGAGGGTACGTCTTTACACGCACACACATACACACACACACACACACACACACACACACGTAAAGACACACACTGGCGTTTATATTAAACTACCTGAGCAAAAGCCATAACTCTTCTTTTAATATAGACACACACACACACACACACACACACACACACACACACACACACACCCTGACCACTCCTCCACTCTGCAGTGTTGCAACAGCCTATCACTGCGTCAGTCTGTGAGTAGCACTGGGCTCTCTGCCAGTCAGCTAGGATTCACCGCTAACATAACAGCCATACCAATGGAATGGCAGCTAGCATTAGCATTACAGCCATACCAATGGAATGGCAGCTAGCGTTAGCATTAGCATTACAGCCATACCAATGGAATGGCAGCTAGCGTTAGCATTACAGCCATACCAATGGAATGGCAGCTAGCGTTAGCATTACATTACAGCCATACCAATGGAATGGCAGCTAGCATTAGCATTACAGCCATACCAATGGAATGGCAGCTAGCATTAGCATTACAGCCATCCCAATGGAATGGCAGCTAGCGTTAGCATTACAGCCATACCAGCGGTAGCATTACACACACATACTGTATACAAAAGTATGTGGACACCCCTTCAAATGAGTGAATTTGTCTATTTCAGCCACACCCGTTGCTGACAGGTGTATAGAATCAAGCACACAGACATGCAATCTCCATAGACAAACATTGGCAGTAGAATGGCCCATACTGAAGAGCCCAGTGACTTTCAACATGGCACCGTCATAGGATGAAACCTTTCCAACAAGGCAGTCAAATGAATGCCCTGCTAGAGCTTCCCAGGTCAGACAGGTGGAGACATCTAGGAGCAACAACGGCTCAGCCGCGAAGTGGTAGGCCACACAAGCTCACAGAACAGGACCGCCGAGTGTTGAAGCGCGTAAAAAGTCGTCTGTCCTCGTTTCCAAGACTCACCACAGAGTTCCAAACTGCCTCTGGATGCAACGTCAGCACAAGAACTGTGTGTCTGGAGCTTCATGAAATGGGTTTCCATGGCTGAGCAGCCACACACAAACCTAATATCACCATGCTCAATGCCTAGCGTCGGGTGGAGGGGTGTAAAGCTGGCCGCCATTGGACTCTGGAGCAGTGGAAACGTGTTCTCTGGAGTGATGGATGGACATATCTGGGTTTGGCAGATGACAGGAGAACGCTACCTGCCCGAATGCATAGTGCCAACTGTAAAGTTTGGTGGAGGAGGAATAATGGTCTGGGGCTGTTTTCCATGGTTCGGGCCCCTTAGTTCCAGTGAAGGGAAATCTTTACGCTACAGCATACAATGATATTCTAGAAGATTCTGTGCTTCCAACTTTGTGGCAACAGTTTGGGGAAGTTCCTTTACTGTTTTAGTACAAAGCGAGGTCCATACAGAAATAGTTTAGCAAGATCGGTGTGGAAGAACTTGACTGGCCTGCACAGAGCCCTGACCTCTACCTTACTGGGATTAATTGGAACGGCGACTGCGAGCCAGGCCTAATCGCCCAACCTCGTTAATGCTCTTGTGGCTGAATGGAAGCAAGTCCCTTCAGCAATGTTCCAACATCTAGTGGAAAGCCTTCCCAGAAGAGTGGAGGCTGTTTTAGCAGCAAAGGAGGGACCAACTCCATATTAATGCCCATGATTTTGGAATGAGATGTTCGATGAGCAGGTGTCCACATACTTTTGGTTATGTGCTATACAAACGAGAGAGCAGCTAGCATTATATTACCTCATACCAATGAGCTATAGGGGCTAGCGTTAGCATTATATTACCTCCATATCAATGAGCTATAGGGGCTAGCGTTAGCATTATATTACCTCATACCAATGAGCTATAGGGGCTAGCGTTAGCATTATATTACCTCCATACCAATGAGCTATAGGGGCTAGCGTTAGCATTATATTACCTCCATACCAATGAGCTATAGGGGCTAGCGTTAGCATTATATTACCTCATACCAATGAGCTATAGGGGCTAGCGTTAGCATTATATTACCTCCATACCAATGAGCTATAGGGGCTAGCGTTAGCATTATATTTCCTCCATACCAATGAGCTATAGGGGCTAGCGTTAGCATTATATTACCTCCATACCAATGAGCTATAGGGGCTAGCGTTAGCATTATATTACCTCATACCAATGAGCTATAGGGGCTAGCGTTAGCATTATATTACCTCCATACCAATGAGCTATAGGGGCTAGCGTTAGCATTATATTACCTCATACCAATGAGCTATAGGGGCTAGCGTTAGCATTATATTACCTCATACCAATGAGCTATAGGGGCTAGCGTTAGCATTATATTACCTCATACCAATGAGCTATAGGGGCTAGCGTTAGCATTATATTACCTCATACCAATGAGCTATAGGGGCTAGCGTTAGCATTATATTACCTCATACCAATGAGCTATAGGGGCTAGCGTTAGCATTATATTACCTCATACCAATGAGCTATAGGGGCTAGCGTTAGCATTATATTACCTCCATACCAATGAGCTATAGGGGCTAGCGTTAGCATTATATTACCTCATACCAATGAGCTATAGGGGCTAGCGTTAGCATTATATTACCTCCATACCAATGAGCTATAGGGGCTAGCGTTAGCATTATATTACCTCCATACCAATGAGCTATAGGGGCTAGCGTTAGCATTATATTACCTCCATACCAATGAGCTATAGGGGCTAGCGATAGCATTATATTACCTCCATACCAATGAGCTATAGGGGCTAGCGTTAGCATTATATTACCTCCATACCAATGAGCTATAGGGGCTAGCGTTAGCATTATATTACCTCCATACCAATGAGCTATAGGGGCTAGCGTTAGCATTATATTACTCCATACCAATGAGCTATAGGGGCTAGCGTTAGCATTATATTACCTCCATACCAATGAGCTATAGGGGCTAGCGTTAGCATTATATTACCTCATACCAATGAGCTATAGGGGCTAGCGTTAGCATTATATTACCTCCATACCAATGAGCTATAGGGGCTAGCGTTAGCATTATATTACCTCATACCAATGAGCTATAGGGGCTAGCGTTAGCATTATATTACCTCATACCAATGAGCTATAGGGGCTAGCGTTAGCATTATATTACCTCATACCAATGAGCTATAGGGGCTAGCGTTAGCATTATATTACCTCATACCAATGAGCTATAGGGGCTAGCGTTAGCATTATATTACCTCATACCAATGAGCTATAGGGGCTAGCGTTAGCATTATATTACCTCATACCAATGAGCTATAGGGGCTAGCGTTAGCATTATATTACCTCCATACCAATGAGCTATAGGGGCTAGCGTTAGCATTATATTACCTCATACCAATGAGCTATAGGGGCTAGCGTTAGCATTATATTACCTCCATACCAATGAGCTATAGGGGCTAGCGTTAGTATTATATTACCTCCATACCAATGAGCTATAGGGGCTAGCGTTAGCATTATATTACCTCCATACCAATGAGCTATAGGGGCTAGCGATAGCATTATATTACCTCCATACCAATGAGCTATAGGGGCTAGCGTTAGCATTATATTACCTCCATATCAATGAGCTATAAGGGCTAACGATAGCATTATATTACCTCCATACCAATGAGCTATAGGGGCTAGCGTTAGCATTATATTACCTCCATACCAATAAGCTATAGGGGCTAGCGTTAGCGAAGATGCTTGATGTTAGCCTATCAGTTCGTCATCCCCCCCCCCCCTCTATCTCTCTGAGTTTGTGATAATGCTATTGCTAAAGCCTCATATTTATGTTTTAATGTGTGTGTGTAGGTATCGAGGTTCTATGGCATGTAGCCTAGCGGTTAAGAGCCTTGGGTCAGTAACCGAAAGGTCGCTGGTTCAAATCCCCGAGCCGTCTCGCTGAAACATCCGTAAGTCGCGCTGGATAAGAGCGTCTGGTAAATGAGTATATTGTAATAGTTATTTAAACCCTGTGTTCCCAGGTATAGAAGAATCCCTGATAGTTAAAAGGAGGAAGACTCTAAAACCTGGGTTTCTCCACTCCCCCTGGAAGACTGCCTACGTACAACAACACCGGATAGAGAGCAACTGGAGGACCGGGGATATCACCTCACCTAAGGTATTATATAGAGAGGACTGGGGATATCACCTCACCTAAGGTATTATATAGAGAGGACTGGGGATATCACCTCACCTAAGGTATTATATAGAGAGGACTGGGGATATCACATCACCTAAGGTATTATATAGAGAGGACTGGGAGATATCACATCACCTAAGGTATTATATAGAGAGGACTGGGGATATCACCTCACCTAGGGTATTATATAGAGAGGACTGGGGATATCACCTCACCTAAGGTATTATATAGAGAGGACTGGGGATATCACATCACCTAAGGTATTATATAGAGAGGACTGGGGATATCACATCACCTAAGGTATTATATAGAGAGGACTGGGGAGATCACCTCACCTAAGGTATTATATAGAGAGGACTGGGGATATCACATCACCTAAGGTATTATATAGAGAGGACTGGGAGATATCACATCACCTAAGGTATTATATAGAGAGGACTGGGAGATATCACATCACCTAAGGTATTATATAGAGAGGACTGGGGATATCACCTCACCTAGGGTATTATATAGAGAGGACTGGGGATATCACCTCACCTAAGGTATTATATAGAGAGGACTGGGGATATCACATCACCTAAGGTATTATATAGAGAGGACTGGGGATATCACATCACCTAAGGTATTATATAGAGAGGACTGGGGAGATCACCTCACCTAAGGTATTATATAGAGAGGACTGGGGATATCACATCACCTAAGGTATTATATAGAGAGGACTGGGAGATATCACATCACCTAAGGTATTATATAGAGAGGACTGGGAGATATCACCTCACCTAAGGTATTATATAGAGAGGACTGGGGATATCACCTCACCTAAGGTATTATATAGAGAGGACTGGGGATATCACCTCACCTAAGGTATTATATAGAGAGGACTGGGGATATCACCTCACCTAAGGTATTATATAGAGAGGACTGGGGATATCACCTCACCTAAGGTATTATATAGAGAGGACTGGGGGATATCACCTCACCTAAGGTATTATATAGAGAGGACTGGGAGATATCACATCACCTAAGGTATTATATAGAGAGGACTGGGGATATCACCTCACCTAAGGTATTATATAGAGAGGACTGGAGATATCACCTCACCTAAGGTATTATATAGAGAGGACTGGAGATATCACATCACCTAAGGTATTATATAGAGAGGACTGGGGATATCACCTCACCTAAGGTATTATATAGAGAGGACTGGGGATATCACCTCACCTAAGGTATTATATAGAGAGGACTGGGGATATCACATCACCTAAGGTATTATATAGAGAGGACTGGGGATATCACCTCACCTAAGGTATTATATAGAGAGGACTGGAGATATCACCTCACCTAAGGTATTATATAGAGAGGACCGGGGATATCACCTCACCTAAGGTATTATATAGAGAGGACCGGGGATATCACCTCACCTAAGGTATTATATAGAGAGGACCGGGGATATCACATCACCTAAGGTATTATATAGAGAGGACTGGGGATATCACCTCACCTAAGGTATTATATAGAGAGGACTGGGGATATCACATCACCTAAGGTATTATATAGAGAGGACTGGGGATATCACATCACCTAAGGTATTATATAGAGAGGACTGGGGATATCACCTCACCTAGGGTATTATATAGAGAGGACTGGGAGATATCACCTCACCTAAGGTATTATATAGAGAGGACTGGGAGATATCACCTCACCTAAGGTATTATATAGAGAGGACTGGGGATATCACATCACCTAAGGTATTATATAGAGAGGACTGGGGATATCACATCACCTAAGGTATTATATAGAGAGGACTGGGAGATATCACCTCACCTAAGGTATTATATAGAGAGGACTGGGAGATATCACCTCACCTAAGGTATTATATAGAGAGGACTGGGGAGATCACCTCACCTAAGGTATTATATAGAGAGGACTGGGGAGATCACCTCACCTAAGGTATTATATAGAGAGGACTGGGGAGATCACCTCACCTAAGGTATTATATAGAGAGGACTGGGGATATCACATCACCTAAGGTATTATATAGAGAGGACTGGGAGATATCACATCACCTAAGGTATTATATAGAGAGGACTGGGAGATATCACATCACCTAAGGTATTATATAGAGAGGACTGGGAGATATCACATCACCTAAGGTATTATATAGAGAGGACTGGGAGATATCACCTCACCTAAGGTATTATATAGAGAGGACTGGGGATATCACCTCACCTAAGGTATTATATAGAGAGGACTGGAGATATCACCTCACCTAAGGTATTATATAGAGAGGACTGGAGATATCACATCACCTAAGGTATTATATAGAGAGGACTGGGGATATCACCTCACCTAAGGTATTATATAGAGAGGACTGGGGATATCACATCACCTAAGGTATTATATAGAGAGGACTGGGGATATCACATCACCTAAGGTATTATATAGAGAGGACTGGGGATATCACCTCACCTAAGGTATTATATAGAGAGGACTGGGAGATATCACCTCACCTAAGGTATTATATAGAGAGGACTGGGGATATCACCTCACCTAAGGTATTATATAGAGAGGACTGGGGATATCACATCACCTAAGGTATTATATAGAGAGGACTGGGGATATCACCTCACCTAAGGTATTATATAGAGAGGACTGGGGATATCACCTCACCTAAGGTATTATATAGAGAGGACTGGGAGATATCACCTCACCTAAGGTATTATATAGAGAGGACCGGGGATATCACCTCACCTAAGGTATTATATAGAGAGGACCGGGGATATCACATCACCTAAGGTATTATATAGAGAGGACCGGGGATATCACCTCACCTAAGGTATTATATAGAGAGGACTGGGGATATCACCTCACCTAAGGTATTATATAGAGAGGACTGGGGATATCACCTCACCTAAGGTATTATATAGAGAGGACTGGTGATATCACCTCACCTAAGGTATTATATAGAGAGGACTGGGGATATCACCTCACCTAGGGTATTATATAGAGAGGACTGGGAGATATCACCTCACCTAAGGTATTATATAGAGAGGACCGGGGATATCACCTCACCTAGGGTATTATATAGAGAGGACTGGGAGATATCACCTCACCTAAGGTATTATATAGAGAGGACTGGGGATATCACATCACCTAAGGTATTATATAGAGAGGACTGGGGATATCACATCACCTAAGGTATTATATAGAGAGGACTGGGGATATCACATCACCTAAGGTATTATATAGAGAGGACTGGGGATATCACATCACCTAAGGTATTATATAGAGAGGACTGGGGATATCACATCACCTAAGGTATTATATAGAGAGGACTGGGAGATATCACCTCACCTAAGGTATTATATAGAGAGGACTGGGAGATATCACCTCACCTAAAGTATTATATAGAGAGGACTGGGAGATATCACATCACCTAAGGTATTATATAGAGAGGACTGGGAGATATCACCTCACCTAAGGTATTATATAGAGAGGACTGGGGATATCACCTCACCTAGGGTATTATATAGAGAGGACTGGGAGATATCACCTCACCTAAGGTATTATATAGAGAGGACTGGGAGATATCACCTCACCTAAGGTATTATATAGAGAGGACTGGGAGATATCACCTCACCTAAGGTATTATATAGAGAGGACTGGGGATATCACCTCACCTAAGGTATTATATAGAGAGGACTGGGGATATCACCTCACCTAAGGTATTATATAGAGAGGACTGGGAGATATCACCTCACCTAAGGTATTATATAGAGAGGACTGGGAGATATCACCTCACCTAAGGTATTATATAGAGAGGACTGGGGATATCACCTCACCTAAGGTATTATATAGAGAGGACTGGGGATATCACCTCACCTAAGGTATTATATAGAGAGGACTGGGGGATATCACCTCACCTAAGGTATTATATAGAGAGGACTGGGGATATCACCTCACCTAAGGTATTATATAGAGAGGACTGGGGATATCACCTCACCTAAGGTATTATATAGAGAGGACTGGGGATATCACCTCACCTAAGGTATTATATAGAGAGGACTGGGGATATCACCTCACCTAAGGTATTATATAGAGAGGACTGGGGATATCACCTCACCTAAGGTATTATATAGAGAGGACTGGGGATATCACCTCACCTAAGGTATTATATAGAGAGGACTGGGGATATCACCTCACCTAAGGTATTATATAACCCTCACTCTGGGTATGTCTCTGTGCCATTGAGGTAATACAGGTGTGTGTGTGTGTTGATGGGTCAGGTAGAGGTATACAGGTGCGTGTTCATTAGGCCGATTCTGCCGCTAAACGTTTCTAAAAACGGAATGAAACGAAACGAAGAGGGACCTACCTGAATTTCTCCAATATAGAAACGTATCCTCGTCTTGGTTCTTAAACGGTTTCCGTGAACACACCCCCAGTTGTAGCTTGGATTAAAGGCGTGTTGTATATTCTCTCTGGATTCATCTTTAACATTCCTATAACTCTCTCACACGGTCTCTGTCTGCCCCCCCCCCCCAGGTCCTGAAGGGTCATGATGATCATGTGATCACATGTCTGCAGTTCTGTGGTGACCTCATCGTCAGTGGATCTGATGACAACACTCTGAAAGTCTGGTCTGCCCTGACCAGCAAGGTAAGGCTGATATATACACACTACTACCTTGTTTCAGAGAAAGGGAAGGACATGAAATGTGTGGTGTATTGACCAGGGAGAGAGGGATATAAACTTATGTGGACACTAGATGTCCTTTACCTCTAGAGCGGTGTGTCACTCAGGCCCTCCAGTAACAGCAGCTCTAGAGCGGTGTGTCACTCAGGCCCTCCAGTAGCAGCAGCTCTAGAGCGGTGTGTCACTCAGACCCTCCAGTAGCTCTAGAGCGGTGTGTCACTCAGGCCCTCCAGTAACAGCAGCTCTAGAGCGGTGTGTCACTCAGGCCCTCCAGTAGCAGCAGCTCTAGAGCGGTGTGTCACTCAGGCCCTCCAGTAACAGCAGCTCTAGAGCGGTGTGTCACTCAGGCCCTCCAGTAGCTCTAGAGCGGTGTGTCACTCAGGCCCTCCAGTAGCAGCAGCTCTAGAGCGGTGTGACACTCAGACCCTCCAGTAGCTCTAGAGCGGTGTGTCACTCAGGCCCTCCAGTAACAGCAGCTCTAGAGCGGTGTGTCACTCAGGCCCTCCAGTAGCTCTAGAGCGGTGTGTCACTCAGACCCTCCAGTAGCAGCAGCTCTAGAGCGGTGTGTCACTCAGGCCCTCCAGTAGCAGCAGCTCTAGAGCGGTGTGTCACTCAGGCCCTCCAGTAACAGCAGCTCTAGAGCGGTGTGTCACTCAGGCCCTCCAGTAGCTCTAGAGCGGTGTGTCACTCAGGCCCTCCAGTAGCAGCAGCTCTAGAGCGGTGTGTCACTCAGACCCTCCAGTAGCTCTAGAGCGGTGTGTCACTCAGGCCCTCCAGTAGCAGCAGCTCTAGAGCGGTGTGTCACTCAGACCCTCCAGTAGCTCTAGAGCGGTGTGTCACTCAGGCCCTCCAGTAGCAGCAGCTCTAGAGCGGTGTGTCACTCAGGCCCTCCAGTAGCAGCAGCTCTAGAGCGGTGTGTCACTCAGGCCCTCCAGTAGCAGCAGCTCTAGAGCGGTGTGTCACTCAGGCCCTCCAGCAGCTCTAGAGCGGTGTGTCACTCAGGCCCTCCAGTAGCTCTAGAGCGGTGTGTCACTCAGGCCCTCCAGTAACAGCAGCTCTAGAGCGGTGTGTCACTCAGGCCCTCCAGTAACAGCAGCTCTAGAGCGGTGTGTCACTCAGGCCCTCCAGTAACAGCAGCTCTAGAGCGGTGTGTCACTCAGGGCCTCCAGTAGCAGCAGCTCTAGAGCGGTGTGTCACTCAGGCCCTCCAGTAACAGCAGCTCTAGAGCGGTGTGACACTCAGGCCCTCCAGTAGCAGCATCTCTAGAGCGGTGTGTCACTCAGGCCCTCCAGTAACAGCAGCTCTAGAGCGGTGTGTCACTCAGGGCCTCCAGTAGCAGCAGCTCTAGAGCGGTGTGTCACTCAGGGCCTCCAGTAGCAGCAGCTCTAGAGCGGTGTGTCACTCAGGCCCTCCAGCAGCTCTAGAGCGGTGTGTCACTCAGGCCCTCCAGCAGCTCTAGAGCGGTGTGTCACTCAGGCCCTCCAGCAGCTCTAGAGCGGTGTGACACTCAGGCCCTCCAGCAGCTCTAGAGCGGTGTGTCACTCAGGCCCTCCAGTAGCTCTAGAGCGGTGTGTCACTCAGGCCCTCCAGTAGCAGCAGCTCTAGAGCGGTGTGTCACTCAGGCCCTCCAGTAGCAGCAGCTCTAGAGCGGTGTGTCACTCAGGCCCTCCAGTAGCTCTAGAGCGGTGTGTCACTCAGGCCCTCCAGTAGCAGCAGCTCTAGAGCGGTGTGTCACTCAGGCCCTCCAGCAGCTCTAGAGCGGTGTGTCACTCAGGCCCTCCAGTAGCAGCAGCTCTAGAGCGGTGTGTCACTCAGGCCCTCCAGTAGCAGCAGCTCTAGAGCGGTGTGTCACTCAGGCCCTCCAGTAGCAGCAGCTCTAGAGCGGTGTGTCACTCAGACCCTCCAGTAGCTCTAGAGCGGTGTGTCACTCAGGCCCTCCAGTAACAGCAGCTCTAGAGCGGTGTGTCACTCAGGGCCTCCAGTAGCAGCAGCTCTAGAGCGGTGTGTCACTCAGGGCCTCCAGTAGCAGCAGCTCTAGAGCGGTGTGTCACTCAGGCCCTCCAGTAGCAGCAGCTCTAGAGCGGTGTGTCACTCAGGCCCTCCAGTAACAGCAGCTCTAGAGCGGTGTGTCACTCAGGCCCTCCAGTAGCTCTAGAGCGGTGTGTCACTCAGGCCCTCCAGTAGCAGCAGCTCTAGAGCGGTGTGTCACTCAGGCCCTCCAGTAACAGCAGCTCTAGAGCGGTGTGTCACTCAGGCCCTCCAGTAACAGCAGCTCTAGAGCGGTGTGACACTCAGGCCCTCCAGTAGCAGCAGCTCTAGAGCGGTGTGTCACTCAGACCCTCCAGTAGCAGCAGCTCTAGAGCGGTGTGTCACTCAGGCCCTCCAGCAGCTCTAGAGCGGTGTGTCACTCAGACCCTCCAGTAGCAGCAGCTCTAGAGCGGTGTGTCACTCAGGCCCTCCAGCAGCTCTAGAGCGGTGTGTCACTCAGGCCCTCCAGTAGCAGCAGCTCTAGAGCGGTGTGTCACTCAGGCCCTCCAGCAGCTCTAGAGCGGTGTGTCACTCAGGCCCTCCAGTAACAGCAGCTCTAGAGCGGTGTGTCACTCAGGCCCTCCAGTAACAGCAGCTCTAGAGCGGTGTGTCACTCAGGCCCTCCAGCAGCTCTAGAGCGGTGTGTCACTCAGGCCCTCCAGCAGCTCTAGAGCGGTGTGACACTCAGGCCCTCCAGCAGCTCTAGAGCGGTGTGTCACTCAGGCCCTCCAGTAGCAGCAGCTCTAGAGCGGTGTGTCACTCAGACCCTCCAGTAGCTCTAGAGCGGTGTGTCACTCAGGCCCTCCAGTAGCAGCAGCTCTAGAGCGGTGTGTCACTCAGGCCCTCCAGCAGCTCTAGAGCGGTGTGTCACTCAGGCCCTCCAGTAGCAGCAGCTCTAGAGCGGTGTGTCACTCAGGCCCTCCAGTAGCAGCAGCTCTAGAGCGGTGTGTCACTCAGACCCTCCAGTAGCAGTAGCTCTAGAGCGGTGTGTCACTCAGACCCTCCAGTAGCAGCAGCTCTAGAGCGGTGTGTCACTCAGACCCTCCAGTAGCTCTAGAGCGGTGTGTCACTCAGACCCTCCAGTAGCTCTAGAGCGGTGTGTCACTCAGGCCCTCCAGTAGCAGTAGCTCTAGAGCGGTGTGTCACTCAGACCCTCCAGTAGCAGCAGCTCTAGAGCGGTGTGTCACTCAGACCCTCCAGTAGCTCTAGAGCGGTGTGTCACTCAGACCCTCCAGTAGCTCTAGAGCGGTGTGTCACTCAGACCCTCCAGTAGCTCTAGAGCGGTGTGTCACTCAGACCCTCCAGTAGCTCTAGAGCGGTGTGTCACTCAGACCCTCCAGTAGCAGCAGCTCTAGAGCGGTGTGTCACTCAGACCCTCCAGTAGCTCTAGAGCGGTGTGTCACTCAGGCCCTCCAGTAGCAGCAGCTCTAGAGCGGTGTGACAGATATTCAAATCAGTCTTTATCTGTATGCGTGTGATAAATAAGATCCATAGCGACTAACAAAAAATGCACACGGCAATTTTAATTCCGCTACATTTTTCAAATGGACCTTTAGACCAATAAGCCCGGACCAGTCAAATGTCCTTCCATCATATTTCATCAATGAATAGTACAATTTTTTATTTTTATTGAATCGGCTTTTCGTTATAATTTTTGGGACCGAAAGACGCCAATTTACCGGTTGACGGAAACCCTGACGGGAATACTGAGAACCCTGGTGTGTGTGGTGCTATTAAGTCTCTCGTTTCTGTCAGTTGAGTTAGTGACAGACTAACCCCGCCCTGGCGCTGTGTGTGTGTGTGTGTGTTGAGGGCTTTATCAGTATAGTTTAATGAGGTAACTCTCTTTAAGAAATGTAGAACTCTCTGATTCCCAAATGGCACCCCCGTTCCCTACATACTAGTGTACTACTTAGTTCACTTGCTCAAGAATCGTTCACAGGGAACTGCCGTTTTTGGGACATACCTCCAGTAAGCTGTACTCGTTCCTACACGAGCCTGTTGTATGTGTGGTATCTCAGGTGTGAACGCACCACTCCCTACCCGCGCCGAAACCGTCTCAATATTTACACCGTCGGCTAGGAAACCAACGAGAACATGTTTACATTGCCAAAGCATGTGAAAAGAAGCAAATGACGAGCAGGAAACTGTTAGAAATGAGCAGTAAACGCTGAGGTTGATAAAATATTGACCTTTCAACTGTCATATCATCACATATGGCCAGTGTGTTATTAATGTAGTTGAAGTAAGAACAGAAAGATCACTAAACAGATACATATTGGTGCTGTTTACAATGCTGTTTGTACTCCTCTGGTTTCCCTTATCTCCCTTCTCTCTCCCCCCTCTCTCTCTTTCCCCCCCTCTCTCTCTCCCCTGTCTCTCTCTCTCTGGCTCTCTCTCTGTCTCTGTCTGTCTCTCTCTCTGTATCTGTCTCTGTCTCACCTCTCTCTCTCTCTCTCTCCCTCACCCCTCTCTCTTCCCCCTCTCTCTCTCTTTTCCCTCTCTCTCTCTTTTCCCTCTCTCTCTCTCTCTTTTCCCTCTCTCTCTCTCTCTTTTCTCTCTCTCTCTCTTTTCCCTCTCTCTCTCTCTCTTTTCCCTCTCTCTCTCTCTCTTTTCCCTCTCTCTCTTTTCCCTCTCTCTCTTTTCTCTCTCTCTCTTTTCTCTCTCTCTCTTTCCCCCCCTCTCTCTTTCCCCCCCTCTCTCTTTCCCCCCTCTCTCTCTTTCCCCCCCTCTCTCTTTCCCCCCTCTCTCTCTTTCCCCCCTCTCTGTCTCTTCCCCCCCTCTCTGTCTCTCTCTCTCTCTCTTTCCCCCCTCTCTCTCTTTCCCTCTCTGTCTCTTCCCCCCCTCTCTCTTTCCCCCCTCTCTCTCTGTCTCTCTTTTCTCTCTCTCTCTCTCTCTCTCTCTCTGTCTCTCTTTTCTCTCTCTGTCTCTCTCTCTGTCTCTCTTCCCCCCCTCTCTCTCTCTCTCTGAGAAGTAGCCAGCCAGTCAGGAATGCAGCAGTCAGCAGAAAGGGGGTTTAATAATAAAACCTAACATTCTCACGTTGCAGAATGCCACCGCTCATCTAAACTGGGTGATATATACGGTGTGATGAGAGCTTTCACTGTCATATAGATCCACACGTCCTGCTGCTCCCTGTTGGAGTTTAGACAGACGGACGTCCTGCTGCTCCCTGTTGGAGTTTAGACAGACGGACGTCCTGCTGCTCCCTGTTGGAGTTTAGACAGACAGACGTCCTGCTGCTCCCTGTTGGAGGTTAGACAGACAGACGTCCTGCTGCTCCCTGTTGGAGTTTAGACAGACAGACGTCCTGCTGCTCCCTGTTGGAGTTTAGACAGACAGACGTCCTGCTGCTCCCTGTTGGAGGTTAGACAGACAGACGTCCTGCTGCTCCCTGTTGGAGTTTAGACAGACAGACGTCCTGCTGCTCCCTGTTGGAGTTTAGACAGACAGACGTCCTGCTGCTCCCTGTTGGAGGTTAGACAGACAGACGTCCTGCTGCTCCCTGTTGGAGTTTAGACAGACAGACGTCCTGCTGCTCCCTGTTGGAGTTTAGACAGACAGACGTCCTGCTGCTCCCTGTTGGAGGTTAGACAGACAGACGTCCTGCTGCTCCCTGTTGGAGTTTAGACAGACAGACGTCCTGCTGCTCCCTGTTGGAGTTTAGACAGACAGACGTCCTGCTGCTCCCTGTTGGAGGTTAGACAGACAGACCTCCTGCTGCTCCCTGTTGGAGTTTGTTTGCTTGCTATAACTGTTCCTAACGCTGAAGTTGAATGAGTGCTAAATTCTCCTCTCTCCCTCTCTCTCCCTCTCTCTCCCTCTCTCTCCCTCTCTCTCCCTCCTCTCCTCCCTCTCTCCCTCCCCCCTCTCTCCTCACCCTCCTCTCTCCCTCCTCTCTCCCTCCTCTCTCCCTCCTCTCCCTCTCCTCCCTCTCTCTCCCCTCTCCCTCCCCCCTCTCTCCTCCCTCTCTCCCTCCCTCCCCCTCTCCTCCTCCAGTGTCTGCGTACATTAGTAGGCCATACAGGAGGCGTGTGGTCCAGTCAGATGAGTGGTAACATCGTGATCAGTGGGTCGACAGACAGGACTCTGAAGGTTTGGGACGCGGAGAGCGGAGAGTGTGTTCACACCCTGTACGGACACACCTCTACTGTACGCTGTATACACCTGCATGACAAACAGTGAGTTAACCAACACACACACACACACACACACACACACACACACACACACACACACACACCCTGTTTGGACACATCTGCCATAGGATCTACACCACAATGAGTTGGACGGACACACACTCCTGTTCACACCCAGATTATTTCTCTCCAACTCAATATTTCTCCTCTCCCCCATCTTCTCTCCTCTCCCCCATCTTCTCTCCTCTCCCCCATCTTCTCTCCTCTCCCCCATCTTCTCTCCTCTCCCCCATCTTCTCTCCTCTCCCCCATCTTCTCTCCTCTCCCCCATCTTCTCTCCTCTCCAACCATCTTCTCTCCTCCATCTTCTCTCTCCCCCATCCTGCTCTCCTCTCCCCCATCCTGCTCTCCTCTCCCCCATCCTGCTCTCCTCTCCCCCATCCTGCTCTCCTCTCCCCCATCCTGCTCTCCTCTCCCCCATCCTGCTCTCCTCTCCCCCATCCTGCTCTCCTCTCCCCCATCCTGCTCTCCTCTCCCCCATCCTGCTCTCCTCTCCCCCATCCTGCTCTCCTCTCCCCCATCCTGCTCTCCTCTCCCCCATCTTCTCTCCTCTCCCCCATCTTCTCTCCTCTCCCCCATCCTTCTCTCCTCTCCCCCATCCTGCTCTCCTCTCCCCCATCCTGCTCTCCTCTCCCCCATCCTGCTCTCCTCTCCCCCATCCTGCTCTCCTCTCCCCCATCCTGCTCTCCTCTCCCCCATCCTGCTCTCCTCTCCCCCATCCTGCTCTCCTCTCCCCCATCCTGCTCTCCTCTCCCCCATCCTGCTCTCCTCTCCCCCATCCTGCTCTCCTCTCCCCCATCCTGCTCTCCTCTCCCCCATCCTGCTCTCCTCTCCCCCATCCTGCTCTCCTCTCCCCCATCCTCCCCCCCAGGGTTGTGAGCGGTAGCCGTGACGCTACGTTGCGTCTGTGGGACGTAGATTCTGGCGAGTGTCTCCACGTCCTGACGGGTCATGTGGCGGCCGTGCGGTGCGTACAGTATGACGGGCGCAGGGTGGTCAGCGGAGGATACGACTTCATGGTTAAAGTCTGGGACCCTGAGACAGAGACCTGTCTACACACACTGCAGGGACACAC
Organism: Salvelinus alpinus; assembly: GCF_045679555.1. NCBI lineage: Eukaryota > Metazoa > Chordata > Actinopteri > Salmoniformes > Salmonidae > Salvelinus > Salvelinus alpinus. The sequence continues at coordinate 36,508,941 of NC_092116.1, read as the reverse complement.
GAACAGAGTCTATTCACTACAGGTAGGAACACACACACACACACACACACACACACACACAGACCTGTCTACACACACTGCAGGGACACACGAACAGAGTCTATTCACTACAGGTAGGAATACACACACACACACACACACACACACACACACACACACAGACCTGTCTACACACTCTGCAGGGACACACTAACAGTCTATTCACTACATCTAGTGGTTAGAACAGACACACCTGGCCTTCCCTCTCAGTCAGTCTCCGGAACAATCTATTTTCTAACCGGTTTATTATAAAGATTATGACCCCAGTTGTTGGTTGTCCTGACGTTAACCCTCCATCCTCGTCCAGTTTGACGGCGCCTACGTGGTCAGCGGATCTCTGGACACCTCCATCAGAGTATGGGACGTAGTGACGGGGGCGTGCGTCCACACGCTGACCGGCCACCAATCGCTGACCAGCGGTATGGAACTGAAGAACAACATCCTGGTGTCTGGCAACGCTGACTCTACGGTCAGGGTCTGGGATATACGGACTGGACAGTGTCTCCACACACTGCAAGGTGTGTGTGTGTGTGTGTGTGTGTGTGTGTGTGTGTACACGTTTACTGTCAGTCCTCTCTAGTCTATGTCTACAGGTGTGTGGTTAAAAGCTAGACCTTTGTTTAGTGAGATGTTTTGGGTAAGGGGGGGGGTACTGAAGGTCAGTGTAAATCAGGAGGAGACGGAGGGGGGGGGGGGGGGCATTCAATTCACCCAGTTCAATGTAATATGGATAGGTTTAGGTTACTGTCGTGTCTTTGGCTATGCCGGATTAAGTGATATGACATGCTATTCTATAAAATAATTTCTCTGTAATTAATATTACCTGATTTAAGCTAATCATGTAAATGTAATTAACTAGAAAGTCGGGGCACCACGGAAGAGTGTTTATAGAGCTGTTATCTTCCGAATAAACTCTTAAAGACCTAGTAATCTTTTACATCAATAGCAGTCAATATTTAATCGTCACCTTGTTTCAGTCTCATCTGAAAGTTGTAAATTCTTGGTTATTTTCACGAACCCTGGCTAACAAGTTGAATCAGCAATACAAAACCTGGGTTTAATTATTTATTTACTAAATACCTAAATAATCACACAGAATGACATCTACACACAATTACATTACTGTCATTTTGATCGAGGACGCCCACAAGACTAGTCCGAAGGTCCCTGGTACCAGTTTGAAAAATAACTGTCCAAAAATAAATGACTTAGTTTCCTGATCTTTGTTATATCTCTCAGATATAGTAAACACCTTCAAAACTAACTTCCTGTAGATTGGGGTTTTGGTGACTATCAGTTGTTCCGTGTAGTGAATCTATTATTTAATGTGTTTCTCTTGGCTAATAGCAGTAATGACAAATTCAATGTTTCAACCAAATATATATATATTTTTTACCTTAAGTGGTCTTAAATTTCAAAATCCTATAGATAAATAATCCTTGATATGACCATTTTAAAACAATTCTATATGTTAGCTTTGAACCCTCCCTCAACTTAGACATGACTTAGACCCCCAGAGGGTTAAACTTTTTAACTGTGTTTTAAAGTCACCACTGGCCTCATGGTGAAATCCCTGTTTGGTTTCCTTCCTCTCCAGCAGCTAAGTTAGGAAGGACGCCTGTATCTTTGTAGTGACTTGAGTGTATTGATACACCATCCAAAGTGTAATGAATAACTTCACCATGCTTTGCGAGGCAGTGGAAAACCTTTCTGGTCTGTGTTTAAAATTCACTGCTCAACTAACCTGTCTACAGTACTCCAATAACTAACTACCTGTCTCCCTGTCCCTCCCCCCCTCCTCTCTCCCTGTCCCTCCTCCCCCTCCTCTCTCCCTGTCCCTCCTCCCCCTCCTCTCTCCCTGTCCCTCCTCTCTCCCTGTCCCTCCTCCCCCTCCTCTCTCCCTGTCCCTCCTCCCCCTCCTCTCTCCCTGTCCCTCCCCCCCTCCTCTCTCCCTGTCCCTCCCCCCCTCCTCTCTCCCTGTCCCTCCCCCCCTCTCTCCCTGTCTCGCTCCTCTCCCTGTCCCTCCCCCCTCTCCCCCTCTCTCTCCCTGTCCCCCCCCCCCCCCTCCTTCTCTCTCCAGGTCCCCATAAGCACCAGTCGGCAGTAACCTGTCTCCAATTCTCTCGCTCCCTGGTGGTCTCTTCATCAGATGACGGGACAGTGAAGCTGTGGAGCCTGGCGACAGGGGAGTGGATCAGAGACCTGGTGGCTCTGCAGAGTGGAGGATCAGGGGGAGTGGTGTGGAGGATCAGGTAAATGACTAGGATACACACAGGGGGAGTGGATCAGAGACCTGGTGGCTCTGCAGAGTGGAGGGTCAGGGGGAGTGGTGTGGAGGATCAGGTAAATGACTAGGATACACACAGGGGAGTGGATCAGAGACCTGGTGGCTCTGCAGAGTGGAGGGTCAGGGGGAGTGGTGTGGAGGATCAGGTAAATGACTAGGATACACACAGGGGAGTGGATCAGAGACCTGGTGGCTCTGCAGAGTGGAGGGTTGAAGAGATGCTGCTGCCTGTAGGGCTGGATTATTGAAGAGATGCTGCTGCTGGATTATTTCTGGGTTTATCCATGGTGCAGGAACCAGTAACTCACGGCTTTTTTACATTTACATTTGTCAAATAGATAAATTCTTTGTTTGCTTCCATATTTCACCTTATCCTCTCTCCAGGGCGTCTAACACCAGGCTGGTAACCCTCCTCCTCCTCCTCCTCTCTCTCCTCTCTCTCCTCTCTCCAGGGCGTCTAACACCAGGCTGGTAACCCTCCTCCTCTCTCTCCAGGGTGTCTAACACCAGACTGGTAACCCTCCTCCTCTCTCTCCTCTCTCCAGGGCATCTAACACCAGACTGGTAACCCTCCTCCTCTCTCTCCTCTCTCCAGGGCATCTAACACCAGACTGGTAACCCTCCTCCTCTCTCTCCAGGGCGTCTAACACCAGACTGGTAACCCTCCTCCTCTCTCTCCTCTCTCCAGGGCGTCTAACACCAGACTGGTAACCCTCCTCCTCTCTCTCCTCTCTCCAGGGCGTCTAACACCAGGCTGGTAACCCTCCCCCTTTCTCTCCTCTCTCCAGGGCGTCTAACACCAGGCTGGTAACCCTCCTCTCTCCAGGGCGTCTAACACCAGACTGGTAACCCTCCTCCTCTCTCTCCTCTCTCTCCTCTCTCCAGGGCGTCTAACACCAGGCTGGTAACCCTCCTCCTCTCTCTCCTCTCTCCAGGGCATCTAACACCAGACTGGTAACCCTCCTCCTCTCTCTCCTCTCTCCAGGGCATCTAACACCAGACTGGTAACCCTCCTCCTCTCTCTCCAGGGCGTCTAACACCAGACTGGTAACCCTCCTCCTCTCTCTCCTCTCTCTCCTCTCTCCAGGGCGTCTAGCACCAGACTGGTAACCCTCCTCCTCTCTCTCCTCTCTCCAGGGCGTCTAGCACCAGACTGGTAACCCTCCTCCTCTCTCTCCTCTCTCCAGGGCGTCTAACACCAGGCTGGTAACCCTCCTCTCTCTCCTCTCTCCAGGGCGTCTAACACCAGACTGGTAACCCTCCTCCTCTCTCTCCTCTCTCCAGGGCGTCTAACACCAGGCTGGTAACCCTCCTCCTCTCTCTCCTCTCTCCAGGGCGTCTAACACCAGGCTGGTAACCCTCCTCCTCTCTCTCCTCTCTCCAGGGCGTCTAACACCAGACTGGTAACCCTCCTCCTCTCTCTCCTCTCTCCAGGGCGTCTAACACCAGACTGGTAACCCTCCTCCTCTCTCTCCTCTCTCTCCTCTCTCCAGGGCGTCTAGCACCAGACTGGTAACCCTCCTCCTCTCTCTCCTCTCTCCAGGGTGTCTAACACCAGGCTGGTAACCCTCCTCCTCTCTCCTCTCTCTCCAGGGCATCTTACACCAGACTGGTAACCCTCCTCCTCCTCTCTCTCCTCTCTCCAGGGCGTCTAACACCAGACTGGTAACCCTCCTCCTCTCTCTCCAGGGCGTCTAACACCAGGCTGGTAACCCTCCTCCTCTCTCTCCTCTCTCCAGAGCGTCTAACACCAGACTGGTAACCCTCCTCCTCTCTCTCCTCTCTCCAGGGCGTCTAACACCAGACTGGTAACCCTCCTCCTCTCTCTCCAGGGCGTCTAACACCAGACTGGTAACCCTCCTCCTCTCTCTCCTCTCTCTCCTCTCTCTCCAGGGCGTCTAACACCAGACTGGTAACCCTCCTCCTCTCTCTCCTCTCTCCAGGGCATCTAACACCAGGCTGGTAACCCTCCTCCTCTCTCTCCCCAGGGCGTCTAACACCAGGCTGGTAACCCTCCTCCTCTCTCCTCTCTCCAGGGCGTCTAACACCAGACTGGTAACCCTCCTCCTCCTCTCTCCTCTCTCCAGGGCATCTAACACCAGACTGGTAACCCTCCTCCTCTCTCCTCTCTCCAGGGCATCTAACACCAGGCTGGTAACCCTCCTCCTCTCTCCACTCTCTCCTCTCTCCAGAGCGTCTAACACCAGGCTGGTAACCCTCCTCCTCTCTCTCCTCTCTCCAGAGCGTCTAACACCAGACTGGTAACCCTCCTCCTCTCTCTCTCCAGGGCGTCTAACACCAGACTGGTAACCCTCCTCCTCTCTCTCCTCTCTCTCCTCTCTCTCCAGGGCGTCTAACACCAGACTGGTAACCCTCCTCCTCTCTCTCCTCTCTCCAGGGCATCTAACACCAGGCTGGTAACCCTCCTCCTCTCTCTCCAGGGCGTCTAACACCAGGCTGGTAACCCTCCTCCTCTCTCTCCAGGGCGTCTAACACCAGACTGGTAACCCTCCTCCTCTCTCTCCTCTCTCCAGGGCATCTAACACCAGACTGGTAACCCTCCTCCTCTCTCTCCTCTCTCCAGAGCATCTAACACCAGGCTGGTAACCCTCCTCCTCTCTCTCCACTCTCTCCTCTCTCCAGGGCGTCTAACACCAGGCTGGTAACCCTCCTCCTCTCTCTCCTCTCTCCAGAGCGTCTAACACCAGACTGGTAACCCTCCTCCTCTCTCTCCTCTCTCCAGGGCAGCTAACACCAGGCTGGTAACCCTCCTCCTCTCTCTCCTCTCTCCAGAGCGTCTAACACCAGACTGGTAACCCTCCTCCTCTCTCTCCTCTCTCTCCAGGGCATCTAACACCAGACTGGTAACCCTCCTCTCTCTCCTCTCTCTCCTCTCTCCAGGGCATCTAACACCAGACTGGTAACCCTCCTCCTCTCTCTCCTCTCTCCAGGGCGTCTAACACCAGGCTGGTAACCCTCCTCCTCCTCTCTCTCCTCTCTCCAGGGCGTCTAACACCAGGCTGGTAACCCTCCTCCTCCTCTCTCTCCTCTCTCCAGGGCAGTCTAACACCAGGCTGGTAACCCTCCTCCTCCTCCTCCTCTCTCTCCTCTCTCCAGGGCGTCTAACACCAGGCTGGTAACCCTCCTCCTCCTCTCTCTCCTCTCTCCAGGGCGTCTAACACCAGACTGGTAACCCTCCTCTCTCTCCTCTCTCCTCTCTCCAGGGCGTCTAACACCAGGCTGGTAACCCTCCTCCTCCTCTCTCTCCTCTCTCCAGGGCGTCTAACACCAGGCTGGTAACCCTCCTCCTCCTCTCTCTCCTCTCTCCAGGGCGTCTAACACCAGGCTGGTAACCCTCCTCCTCCTCCTCCTCTCTCTCCTCTCTCCAGGGCGTCTAACACCAGGCTGGTAACCCTCCTCCTCCTCTCTCTCCTCTCTCCAGGGCGTCTAACACCAGACTGGTAACCCTCCTCCTCTCTCTCCTCTCTCCAGGGCATCTAACACCAGGCTGGTAACCCTCCTCCTCCTCTCTCTCCTCTCTCCAGGGCATCTAACACCAGACTGGTAACCCTCCTCCTCTCTCTCCTCTCTCTCCTCTCTCCAGAGCGTCTAACACCAGACTGGTAACCCTCCTCCTCCTCCTCCTCTCTCTCTCTCTCTCCAGAGCGTCTAACACCAGACTGGTAACCCTCCTCCTCCTCCTCCTCTCTCTCTCTCTCTCCAGGGCGTCTAACACCAGACTGGTAACCCTCCTCCTCTCTCCTCTCTCCAGGGCGTCTAACACCAGGCTGGTAGCAGCAGTTGGCAGCAGGAACGGGACAGAGGAGACTAAACTCATGGTGCTGGACTTTGACCTCACTGACAACCAGAAGTGATGTCATTTAAAATGGACGTGATGTCATCAGGACAGGATGCGATGTCATTGGATAAGGATGTGAGGCAATCAACGAAGGACCCAATATCTTCATACGGGAACGGAAAAGTTGTGACGATGAGGAAAGGGTGCCACTCCAAACTGTCCCCTTTCTGAACCACAACCCTGGACAACCAAACCCCCATGTCCCCTTTCTGAACCACAACCCTGGACAACCAAACCCCCATGTCCCCTTTCTGAACCACAACCCTGGACAACCAAACCCCCATGTCCCCTTTCTGAACCACAACCCTGGACAACCAAACCCCCATGTCCCCTTTCCTCACCACAACCCTGGACAACCAAACCCCCATGTCCCCTTTCTGAACCACAACCCTGGACAACCAAACCCCCATGTCCCCTTTCTGAACCACAACCCTGGACAACCAAACCCCCATGTCCCCTTTCTGAACCAGAACCCTGGACAACCAAACCCCCATGTCCCCTTTCTGAACCACAACCCTGGACAACCAAACCCCCATGTCCCCTTTCTGAACCAGAACCCTGGTACTGACTGGTGAAGAGACGGTACACAAGATCAACGTTCTGTCACTGGAAGAAACCACGACAGGACCGGCTAACTGACCGGCTGGCTAACTGACCGGCTGGCTAACTGACCGGCTGGCTAACTGACCGGCTGGCTAACTGACCGGCTGGCTAACTGACCGGCTGGCTAACTGACCGGCTGGCTGGCTGACCGGCTGGCTGGCTGACCGGCTGGCTGGCTGACCGGCTGGCTGGCTGACCGGCTGGCTGGCTGACCGGCTGGCTGGCTGACAGACTGACAACCCAAAGGCCAACGGAGTAACTACTGTATCTCATCCCAGACTACTGCTGGATGTATAGACTGTATATGAGGCAGATTACAGGTCTAGAGGGACACTGTTCCCAGATCTGTTTGGTCTTCAGCCAACCCCTCTGACTGGCATGATGCTCTGCAGTAACTACAGGTCTGGGACCAGTCTATTGAACTGGAGAGACACTGGACTCTATGGATTTGTCCGAAACCCTATTCCCTATATAGTGCACTACTTTAGACCAGAGCCCTATTCCCTATATAGTACACTACTTTAGACCAGAGACTGATGGGCCCATACCCTAACTAACCCTATGGGGCCTGGTCTAAAGTAGTGCACTATATAGGGAATAGGGTGCCAACCCTGGTTTATAGTTGTGCACTATAAAGGGAATAGGGTGCCAGCCCTGGTTAATAGTAGTGCACTATATAGGGAATAGGGTGCCAGCCCTGGTTAATAGTAGTGCACTATATAGGGAATAGGGTGCCAGCCCTGGTTAATAGTAGTGCACTATATAGGGAATAGGGTGCCAGTCCTGGTCTATAGTAGTGCACTATATAGGGAATAGGGTGCCAGCCCTGGTCTAAAGTAGTGCACTATATAGGGAATAGGGTGCCAGCCCTGGTCTAAAGTAGTGCACTATATAGGGAATAGGGTGCCAGTCCTGGTCTATAGTAGTGCACTATATAGGGAATAGGGTGCCAGCCCTGGTCTAAAGTAGTGCACTATAAAGGGAATAGGGTGCCAGTTTCACCCTCTCCAGCTAGTCTAATATATGTTGGATCCATACACAGGACGGATGCCCAGAGTTGTTCCTCATTGACCTACCCAGGAAAACCTCCTGGACCCCAGTGATATACTGTACATCGACTTCACCATGAGTTCCAACTGGCTCCCTATTCCCTGTGTAGTGCACTACTTTTGACCAGGGCCTATAGGGAGGATCCAATAAGCTGGTCTAAAGTAGTGCACTACACAGGGAACAGGGAGCCAGTTGGAACACTGCAGTAGCGTTTGTGATATAATGTAAAATATGAATGTACATATTAATATGTGTACATAATGTTTTTATATGAAAAGAGTAAATCGTAGAGAGATTGTTGAATAAAGATATGTTAACTTTTATAAAATATGGATGTGGTGGATTCTTATTGATTACTGCCCTGGGGTCAGTTCTTGCATTTTTCCCCCACTAATGGTTAGGATTGGTTGAGGTGGGGGAAAGCTGATCCTAGATCTGTCCCTAGGGAGAACTTTTTCTCTAACTGGTTTGTGTTGCTCGTTTCACCTTGAGCAGATGTTCACAAAACATCAGTAGCTTTTTAAATGTCTCTCTAGCTCTTCATCTCTCTCTCTAGCTCTTCATCTCTCTCTCTAGCTCTTCATCTCTCTCTCTAGCTCTTCATCTCTCTCTCTAGCTCTTCATCTCTCTCTCTAGCTCTTCATCTCTCTCTCTAGCTCTTCATCTCTCTCTCTCTCTAGCTCTTCATCTCTCTCTCTAGCTCTTCATCTCTCTCTCTAGCTCTTCATCTCTCTCTCTAGCTCTTCATCTCTCTCTCTAGCTCTTCATCTCTCTCTCTAGCTCTTCATCTCTCTCTCTAGCTCTTCATCTCTCTCTCTAGCTCTTCATCTCTCTCTCTCTCTAGCTCTTCATCTCTCTCTCTAGCTCTTCATCTCTCTCTCTAGCTCTTCATCTCTCTCTCTAGCTCTTCATCTCTCTCTCTCTAGCTCTTCATCTCTCTCTCTAGCTCTTCATCTCTCTCTCTAGCTCTTCATCTCTCTCTCTAGCTCTTCATCTCTCTCTCTAGCTCTTCATCTCTCTCTCTAGCTCTTCATCTCTCTCTCTAGCTCTTCATCTCTCTCTCTAGCTCTTCATCTCTCTCTCTAGCTCTTCATCTCTCTCTCTAGCTCTTCATCTCTCTCTCTAGCTCTTCATCTCTCTCTCTAGCTCTTCATCTCTCTCTCTAGCTCTTCATCTCTCTCTCTAGCTCTTCATCTCTCTCTCTAGCTCTTCATCTCTCTCTCTAGCTCTTCATCTCTCTCTAGCTCTTCATCTCTCTCTCTAGCTCTTCATCTCTCTCTCTAGCTCTTCATCTCTCTCTCTAGCTCTTCATCTCTCTCTCTAGCTCTTCATCTCTCTCTCTAGCTCTTCATCTCTCTCTCTAGCTCTTCATCTCTCTCTCTAGCTCTTCATCTCTCTCTCTAGCTCTTCATCTCTCTCTCTAGCTCTTCATCTCTCTCTCTAGCTCTTCATCTCTCTCTCTAGCTCTTCATCTCTCTCTCTAGCTCTTCATCTCTCTCTCTAGCTCTTCATCTCTCTCTCTAGCTCTTCATCTCTCTCTCTAGCTCTTCATCTCTCTCTCTAGCTCTTCATCTCTCTCTCTAGCTCTTCATCTCTCTCTCTAGCTCTTCATCTCTCTCTCTAGCTCTTCATCTCTCTCTCTAGCTCTTCTTCTCTCTCTCTAGCTCTTCTTCTCTCTCTCTAGCTCTTCATCTCTCTCTCTAGCTCTTCATCTCTCTCTCTAGCTCTTCATCTCTCTCTCTAGCTCTTCATCTCTCTCTCTAGCTCTTCATCTCTCTCTCTAGCTCTTCATCTCTCTCTCTAGCTCTTCATCTCTCTCTCTAGCTCTTCATCTCTCTCTCTAGCTCTTCATCTCTAGCTCTTCATCTCTAGCTCTTCATCTCTAGCTCTTCATCTCTCTCTCTAGCTCTTCATCTCTCTCTCTAGCTCTTCATCTCCTCTCTAGCTCTTCATCTCTCTCTCTAGCTCTTCATCTCTCTCTCTAGCTCTTCATCTCTCTCTCTAGCTCTTCATCTCTCTCTCTAGCTCTTCATCTCTCTCTCTAGCTCTTCATCTCTCTCTCTAGCTCTTCATCTCTCTCTCTAGCTCTTCATCTCTCTCTCTAGCTCTTCATCTCTCTCTCTAGCTCTTCATCTCTCTCTCTAGCTCTTCATCTCTCTCTCTAGCTCTTCATCTCTCTCTCTAGCTCTTCATCTCTCTCTCTAGCTCTTCTTGTTGCTTCTCCTGTATCCCCTCTCTCGTTCTCTCTTCATCTCTCTCTTCATCTCTCTCTCTCGTTGGTCCTTGTATTTATCTCTCCTGTATCCCCTCTCTCGTTCTCTCTTCATCTCTCTCTTCATCTCTCTCTCTCGTTGGTCCTTGTATTTATCTCTCTCCTGTATCCCCTCTCTCGTTCTCTCTCATCTCTCTCTCTCGTTGGTCCTTGTATTTATCTCTCTCCTGAATCTCTCGTTCTCTCTCATCTCTCTCTTCATCTCTCTCTCTCATTGGTCCTTGTATTTATCTCTCTCCTGTATCCCCTCTCTCGTTGGTCCTTGTATTTATCTCTCCTGTATCCCCTCTCTCGTTGGTCCTTGTATTTATCTCTCCTGTATCCCCTCTCTCGTTCTCTCTTCATCTCTCTCATCTCTCTCGTTGGTCCTTGTATTTATCTCTCTCCTGTATCCCCTCTCTCGTTCTCTCTTCATCTCTCTCATCTCTCTCGTTGGTCCTTGTATTTATCTCTCTCCTGTATCCCCTCTCTCGTTCTCTCTTCATCTCTCTCATCTCTCTCGTTGGTCCTTGTATTTATCTCTCTCCTGTATCCCCTCTCTCGTTCTCTCTTCATCTCTCTCATCTCTCTCGTTGGTCCTTGTATTTATCTCTCCTGTATCCCCTCTCTCGTTCTCTCTTCATCTCTCTCATCTCTCTCGTTGGTCCTTGTATTTATCTCTCCTGTATCCCCTCTCTCGTTCTCTCTTCATCTCTCTCATCTCTCTCGCTGGTCCTTGTATTTATCTCTCCTGTATCCCCTCTCTCGTTCTCTCTTCATCTCTCTCATCTCTCTCGTTGGTCCTTGTATTTATCTCTCCTGTATCCCCTCTCTCGTTCTCTCTCTCGTTCTCTCTTCATCTCTCTCTCGTTGGTCCTTGTATTTATCTCTCCTGTATCCCCTCTCTCGTTCTCTCTCTCGTTTTCTCTTCATCTCTCTCTCTCTGGTCCTTGTATTTCTCTCCTGTATCCCCTCTCTCGTTCTCTCTTCATCTCTCTCTCTCGTTGGTCCTTGTATTTATCTCTCTCCTGTATCCCCTCTCTCGTTCTCTCTCTCGTTCTCTCTTCATCTCTCTCGTTGGTCCTTGTATTTATCTCTCCTGTATCCCCTCTCTCGTTCTCTCTCTCGTTTTCTCTTCATCTCTCTCTCTCTGGTCCTTGTATTTCTCTCCTGTATCCCCTCTCTCGTTCTCTCTCGTTCTCTCTTCATCTCTCTCTCTCTCTCTCGCTGGTCCTTGTATTTATCTCTCCTGTATCCCCTCTCTCGTTCTCTCTCTCTCTCACACGTACCAACGCTATAACATGGCCTCAGAGTGATGTGTATTGCTGTAATGACCTCTTAGTAGAATTGGTGCTTCTCTCTTCCTCCCTCTCTTTCTGTCGTTGTCTTCACTCCTCCCTCTCTTTCTGTCGTTGTCTTCACTCCTCCCTCTCTCTCTGTCGTTGTCTTCACTCCTCCCTCTCTCTCTGTCGTTGTCTTCACTCCTCCCTCTCTTTCTGTCGTTGTCTTCACTCCTCCCTCTCTCTCTGTCGTTGTCTTCACTCCTCCCTCTCTCTCTGTCGTTGTCTTCACTCCTCCCTCTCTCTCTGTCGTTGTCTTCACTCCTCCCTCTCTCTCTGTCGTTGTCTTCACTCCTCCCTCTTTCTGTCGTTGTCTTCACTCCTCCCTCTCTTTCTGTCGTTGTCTTCACTCCTCCCTCTCTCTCTGTCGTTGTCTTCACTCCTCCCTCTCTCTCTGTCGTTGTCTTCACTCCTCCCTCTCTCTCTGTCGTTGTCTTCACTCCTCCCTCTCTCTCTGTCGTTGTCTTCACTCCGCCCTCTCTTTCTGTCGTTGTCTTCACTCCTCCCTCTCTCTCTGTCGTTGTCTTCACTCCTCCCTCTCTCTCTGTCGTTGTCTTCACTCCTCCCTCTCTTTCTGTCGTTGTCTTCACTCCGCCCTCTCTTTCTGTCGTTGTCTTCACTCCGCCCTCTCTTTCTGTCGTTGTCTTCACTCCGCCCTCTCTTTCTGTCGTTGTCTTCACTCCTCCCTCTCTCTCTGTCGTTGTCTTCACTCCTCCCTCTCTTTCTGTCGTTGTCTTCACTCCTCCCTCTCTTTCTGTCGTTGTCTTCACTCCGCCCCCTTCCTCTCTCTATTGACAGTAAGATTTTATGCATCTGTCTGTTTTTCTAAGCGGTTTTCCCGCTGCCAACCCCACCGGTGTTCCTAACCATCGTTTTATCACAGAGACGAAGGAGAGGACGAGGAAGTCAGACGTACCGGTAGCCTCCTTGACTCCTTTCCTGTCTTCTCCTCGACTCCTTTCCTTCTCTTAAAGACAAGGACCGGAGAGGGGGGCACAAGGACCACATTAACCCCCTCCACACTCTAACCAGTTACCCTCCGCCCTCTAACCAGTTACCCTCCGCGCTCTAACCAGTTACCCTCCGCGCTCTAACCAGTTACCCTCCGCGCTCTAACCAGTTACCCTCCGCGCTCTAACCAGTTACCCTCCGCGCTCTAACCAGTTACCCGCCGCGCTCTAACCAGTTACCCGCCGCGCTCTAACCAGTTACCCGCCGCGCTCTAACCAGTTACCCGCCGCGCTCTAACCAGTTACCCGCCGCGCTCTAACCAGTTACCCGCCGCGCTCTAACCAGTTACCCGCCGCGCTCTAACCAGTTACCCGCCGCGCTCTAACCAGTTACCCGCCGCCCTCTAAAGCCAGTTACCCGCCGCCTCTAACCAGTTACCCGCCGCCTTCTAAAGCCAGTTACCCTCCGCCCTCTAAAGCCAGTTACCCTCCGCCCTCTAAAGCCAGTTACCCTCCGCCCTCTAAAGCCAGTTACCCTCCGCCCTCTAAAGCCAGTTACCCTCCGCCCTCTAAAGCCAGTTACCCTCCGCCCTCTAAAGCCAGTTACCCTCCGCCCTCTAAAGCCAGTTACCCTCCGCCCTCTAAAGCCAGTTACCCTCCGCCCTCTAAAGCCAGTTACCCTCCGCCCTCTAAAGCCAGTTACCCTCCGCCCTCTAAAGCCAGTTACCCTCCGCCCTCTAAAGCCAGTTACCCTCCGCCCTCTAAAGCCAGTTACCCTCCGCCCTCTAAAGCCAGTTACCCTCCGCCCTCTAAAGCCAGTTACCCTCCGCCCTCTAAAGCCAGTTACCCTCCGCCCTCTAAAGCCAGTTACCCTCCGCCCTCTAAAGCCAGTTACCCTCCGCCCTCTAAAGCCAGTTACCCTCCGCCCTCTAAAGCCAGTTACCCTCCGCCCTCTAAAGCCAGTTACCCTCCGCCCTCTAAAGCCAGTTACCCTCCGCCCTCTAAAGCCAGTTACCCTCCGCCCTCTAAAGCCAGTTACCCTCCGCCCTCTAAAGCCAGTTACCCTCCGCCCTCTAAAGCCAGTTACCCTCCGCCCTCTAAAGCCAGTTACCCTCCGCCCTCTAAAGCCAGTTACCCTCCGCCCTCTAAAGCCAGTTACCCTCCGCCCTCTAAAGCCAGTTACACCCTCCGTGCTCTAACCAGTGACTGTCCTCTCTGGCTGCCCAGAGAGGACAGTCTGGCTACAGAGACCGGTCGTCACAGACAAACCTGGCTGACCGGAGAGGACAGTCTGGCTACAGAGACCGGTCGTCACAGACAAACCTGGCTGACCGGAGAGGACAGTGTGGCTACAGAGACCGGTCGTCACAGACAAACCTGGCTGACCGGAGAGGACAGTCTGGCTACAGAGACCGGTCGTCACAGACAAACCTGGCTGACCGGAGAGGACAGTCTGGCTACAGAGACCGGTCGTCACAGACAAACCTGGCTGACCGGAGAGGACAGTCTGGCTACAGATACCGGTCGTCACAGACAAACCAGGCTGACCGGAGAGGACAGGCTGTGCTCACTCTGCTCCAGGGGAGAGTTGGACAGCTGCATTTCCTATTACACTGTGTGTGTGTGTGTGTGTGTGTGTGTGTGTGTGTGTGTGTGTGTGTGTGTGTGTGTGTGTGTGTGTGTGTGTGTGTGTGTGTGTGTGTGTGTGTGTGTGTGTGTGTGTGTGTGTGTGTGTGTGTGTGTGTGTGTGTGTGTGTGTGTGTGTGTGTGTGTGTGTGTGTGCGCGCAAGACTGTAAGTGGACTGGACTTCAGATAAATCCTAATTCAACTCAGAGCCTCATTCGCTACGGCGAGTCTATATAGTAACAGTTGCCAGGGCAACAGAGAAGTCTTACCGGGGACCATTACTACTGTCTTCCTTTACAGCTAGATACTGTAGTGTGTGTGTATAGGTTGAGATGGCCTTTGATGATGGGAAAGCACTTAGTTTAAAAATAAATAAAAATGCATCATGGACGTCACCGATGGCTGATAATGTCTGGAAACCGAAGGACAAAGAGTCAACGTGGATGTAAACCTTTTGACTGATGGACATGTCACCACATTACCCACAATATGTTCAGTGTGTGTGTTATGTACCAGGGTATTAGTAGCAAGCTTGGATTAGATTATTAATTACTGGGAGTTTGTTGTTGGCCTCTCTCTCTCGCTCTCTCTCTCTGTCAGGATATAAAACAGGCTGAAACAATCATTATTCTCTCTACCTCAAACATTCTCTCTCGCTTATCCTTTCCATTGGCACACACCTCTCTCCCCCTTTCTCTCTCCCTCTCTTGCTCCCCCCCTCCTCTCTTGCTCCCCCTCTCTCGCTCCCCCCCTCTCTCGCTCCCCCCCTCCTCTCTCGCTCCCCCCCTCTCTCTGAAGGGATGACAGGTTGTTAGATGAACAAGTCTCTCTCAATCAATTATACTATATAACCTAGTTAAGTCCAAGAAAGATCAATTACACTGTATTCTTTATAACAAAAGATTTAAAACTCATAACATGCAGATTTCAGCAGGACACTTACGTCTTAATTCACTCATCATTTGTTTTTCTCCAGATAGGGTGATGGCTATGTGTATATATATATATTTATATGTGTGTGTGTGTGTGTCATGCAATAAAATGCGAATTAATTACTTAAAAATCATACAATGTGATTTGCAGAAAAGCATCCCCAAAGAATGATGTTTCCACCTCCATGCTTCACGGTTGGGATGGTGGTCTTGGGGTTGTACTCATCCTTCTTCTTCCTCCAAACACGGCGAGTGGAGTTTAGACCAAAAAGCTCTATTTTTGTCTCATCAGACCACATGACCTTCTCCCATTCCTCCTCTGGATCATCCAGATGGTCATTGGCAAACTTCAGGCGGGCCTGGACATGCGCTGGCTTGAGCAGGGGGACCTTGAGTGCGCTGCGGGATTTTAATCCATGACGGCGTAGTGTGTTACTAATGGTTTTCTTTGAGACTGTGGTCCCAGCTCTCTTCAGGTCATTGACCAGGTCCTGCCGTGTAGTTCTGGGCTGATCCCTCACCTTCCTCATGATCATTGATGCCCCACGAGGTGAGATCTTGCATGGAGCCCCAGACCGAGGGTGATTGACCGTCATCTTGAACTTCTTCCATTTTCTAATAATTGCGCCAACAGTTGTTGCCTTCTCACCAAGCTGTTTGCCTATTGTCCTGTAGCCCATCCCAGCCTTGTGCAGGTCTACAATTTTATCACTGATGTCCTTACACAGCTCTCTGGTCTTGGCGATTGTGGAGAGGTTGGAGTCAGTTTGATTGAGTGTGTGGACAGGTGTCTTTTATACAGGTAACGAGTTCAAACAGGTGCAGTTAATACAGGTAATGAGTGGAGAACAGGAGGGCTTCTTAAAGAAAAACAAACAGGTCTGTGAGAGACGGAATTCTTACTGGTTGGTAGGTGATCAAATACTTATGTCATGCAATAAAATGCAAATTAATTACTTAAAAATCATACAATGTGATTTTCTGGATTTTTGTTTTAGATTCCGTCTCTCACAGTTGAAGTGTACCTATGATAAAAATTACAGACCTCTACATGCTTTGTAAGTAGGAAAACCTGCAAAATCGGCAGTGTGTCAAATACTTGTTCTCCCCACTGTATGAGTTCTCTCTCCCTGCCTGTCTCATTACATTACGATCAGAGCTGGCTAAAGACACTGATCAGAATTTCTACATTTATAATTATATAAAAATATACGCCATGATTTTACACCAACAAGTCTCTTTGCCAATTCACTACCACACAACCAATAAGAATCTCACCACACACAACCAATAAGAAAAACAACCAATAAGAATCTCACTACACACAACCAATAAGAAACACAACCAATAAGAATCTCACTACACACAACCAATAAGAAATACAACCAATAAGAATCTCACTACACACAACCAATAAGAAACTCACTACCACACAACCAATAAGAATCACACTACACACAACCAATAAGAAATACAACCAATAAGAATCTCACTACACACAACCAATAAGAATCTCACTACACACAACCAATAAGAAACACAACCAATAAGAATCTCACTACACACAACCAATAAGAATCTCACTACACACAACCAATAAGAAACACAACCAATAAGATTCTCACTACACACAACCAATAAGAATCTCACTACACACAACCAATAAGAAACTCACTACCACACAACCAATAAGAATCTCACTACACACAACCAATAAGAAACACAACCAATAAGATTCTCACTACACACAACCAATAAGATTCTCACTACACACAACCAATAAGATTCTCACTACACACAACCAATACGAAACTCATAACCGAATTTTCAACACCAATCAAAAAGAGTATGTAAATCTCGACAAACAGGAAATACATTCCTCCAAGGTTTAGGTTGATCATATCCGAATGTCATTCACCTTTTTGGGGGTGTTTTGTAAACAGATGTCTCTTTCCAGGCACCGTGTGTCCGGTGCTCAGTTTGGATGCTACAAATCAGGTTGGAGTGGATGAACGTGAGCAGGTTGCCCACAGGAGACTTTTAAAGCAGTCTAATCACATTCAAACATTGTGACTGGTTGTGTTTATGCCACACATAAAATGTGGCTACATTTGAAAAGTGAAACATTTAGGCTATATTGAAGTGTTTTAGGTTCTAGGTCAAGGGATAGCTGCTCGGATCCAGAAGATCACACATTAAGCCTTCCTGAATCACTGGGCCTGTTGGGAGTATTAGTCCTTCCTGAATCACTGGGCCTGTTGGGAGTATTAGTCCTTCCTGAATCACTGGGCCTGTTGGGAGTATTAGTCCTTCCTGAATCACTGGGCCTGTTGGGAGTATTAGTCCTTCCTGAATCACTGGGCCTGTTGGGAGTATTAGTCCTTCCTGAATCACTGGGCCTGTTGGGAGTATTAGTCCTTCCTGAATCACTGGGCCTGTTGGGAGTATTAGTCCTTCCTGAATCACTGGGCCTGTTGGGAGTATTAAGCCTGAGTCACTGGGCCTGTTGGGAGTATTAAGCCTTCCTGAATCACTGGGCCTGTTGGGAGTATTAAGCCTTCCTGAATCACTGGGCCTGTTGGGAGTATTAAGCCTGAGTCACTGGGCCTGTTGAGAGTATTAGTCCTTCCTGAATCACTGGGCCTGTTGGGAGTATTAAGCCTTCCTGAATCACTGGGCCTGTTGAGAGTATTAAGCCTTCCTGAATCACTGGGCCTGTTGAGAGTATTAAGCCTTCCTGAATCACTGGGCCTGTTGGGAGTATTAAGCCTTCCTGAATCACTGGGCCTGTTGGGAGTATTAGTCCTTCCTGAATCACTGGGCCTGTTGGGAGTATTAGTCCTTCCTGAATCACTGGGCCTGTTGGGAGTATTAGTCCTTCCTGAATCACTGGGCCTGTTGGGAGTATTAAGCCTGAGTCACTGGGCCTGTTGGGAGTATTAAGCCTTCCTGAATCACTGGGCCTGTTGGGAGTATTAAGCCTTCCTGAATCACTGGGCCTGTTGGGAGTATTAAGCCTGAGTCACTGGGCCTGTTGAGAGTATTAGTCCTTCCTGAATCACTGGGCCTGTTGGGAGTATTAAGCCTTCCTGAATCACTGGGCCTGTTGAGAGTATTAAGCCTTCCTGAATCACTGGGCCTGTTGAGAGTATTAAGCCTTCCTGAATCACTGGGCCTGTTGAGAGTATTAAGCCTTCCTGAATCACTGGGCCTGTTGGGAGTATTAAGCCTTCCTGAATCACTGGGCCTGTTGAGAGTATTAAGCCTTCCTGAATCACTGGGCCTGTTGAGAGTATTAAGCCTTCCTGAATCACTGGGCCTGTTGGGAGTATTAAGCCTTCCTGAATCACTGGGCCTGTTGGGAGTATTAGTCCTTCCTGAATCACTGGGCCTGTTGGGAGTATTAGTCCTTCCTGAATCACTGGGCCTGTTGGGAGTATTAGTCCTTCCTGAATCACTGGGCCTGTTGGGAGTATTAGTCCTTCCTGAATCACTGGGCCTGTTGGGAGTATTAAGCCTTCCTGAATCACTGGGCCTGTTGGGAGTATTAAGCCTTCCTGAATCACTGGGCCTGTTGGGAGTATTAAGCCTTCCTGAATCACTGGGCCTGTTGGGAGTATTAAGCCTTCCTGAATCACTGAGTGTTTGATTTAATTTGGAAGATGTTTGGGGGAAAATGTTGAAAATGACTGTTTCATCACGAATCCCAGATGTTATAAGAGCCGATAGGCTTTATATCTTTATATCTTTATATCTTATATCTTTATATCTTTATATCTTATATCTTTATATCTTATATCTTTATATCTTATATCTTTATATCTTATATCTTTATATCTTTATATCTTTATATCTTTATATCTTTATATCTTACCTTAGAAGTGTTTACTTCAGGTTGACGACTGGCATCTATTGAGTTCCATAAATGTTCCATATATGTAATGTCTAAAACAACCTAAAATATCTACAAAATGTGTTTTTTAGCGAAACAATTCGACAGGAAGGATACAGCTACATTTGTACCTTTTTACTGTTTGTGATGAACAAGCAGCAGGTGAGTAAATTATATAGTTATACCTGCAGAATGGGGGGACGGGGGGAAGCCTGATAGACCTGTGTTATAGAACCCCATTACTCGTGTCATGAGCAGTCCA
Source organism: Salvelinus alpinus (assembly GCF_045679555.1). NCBI lineage: Eukaryota > Metazoa > Chordata > Actinopteri > Salmoniformes > Salmonidae > Salvelinus > Salvelinus alpinus. The sequence continues at coordinate 36,489,849 of NC_092116.1, read as the reverse complement.
TCATAAATGCGCTGACTCCGTGACCTGGTGCAACGATATAGTGACATCTAGTGTTGAAATGCTTTAACTACAAGACATGATGGATACATGATACGGATATAAGGTTTCTGTATCCCAATTATCCCCAAGCAACAAAAAAAAGAATACGGATATTTCTGCAGCATGCGCAGCATTTTTTGTTCGTTTTTGTTGCGTAGCTGAAGCTCCGTTGCCGCTCTCGCCTTTGTCACGTTACCGGTGTATCCTTCAAACTTCATGTTGTACACAAAACTGTCCCGACTATTGCATTCTCTCAGTAGGCTATAAAGCATTGGCTCTATTTCCTACAAATGTCATGTTGTACACAAGTCTGTTATGGACAGATATACCTAAACATAACAGCTGACCAATTATTCACGACTTTAATTGTGGATTATCAACACTATCCATATTGATTGATATTGATTGAGATTATCCATATTGATAATTGATCATTGATATTGACCAGTTAGGCGGGTGTAACAGTATAACTTTAGTCCGTCCCCTCGCCCCGACCCGGGCGCGAACCAGGGACCCTCTGCACACATCAACAACAGTCACCTACGAAGCATCGTTACCCATCGCTCCACAAAAGCCGCGGCCCTTGCAGAGCAAGGGGAGCCACTACTTCAAGGTCTCAAAGCGAGTGACGTCAACGATTGAAACGCTATTAGCGCGCACCACCGCTAACTAACTAGCCATTTTCACATCCGTTACATGCGACTTGAATTGTGGATTATCCACATGATCCATTGCTATTGATTTGAGATGCTACACTATAGGACAACTCCATAACATGTCTATGAACTTTAAAAACTCTTTATTAGACATGACATAACACAGGTTACATAGTGGTTATAGCCTAATTACTTATGCAAATGACAAGCCTTATTCAGACTTTTTAAGACTTTGCAATATCCTGCCAACTTGTTTGTAAATATTCTGTTTAATACTTGTTGCTATTTTTCTTTTGTTGCTGTTTTATTTAAAAACTTTGAGGGCATTAAAGTGTTGTGAATCGGAATGTTACCGTGTTGAAATGCCCCCCCCCCCCCCCCCCCGTTAGTTGTTTTCCTTCTGTAATGATGGACCCCATAGATCTATGTGGACTGGACGGCCACAGACGAGACAGTAGCCTTCACATCGGGACAATAACACTTATCTTCCACACCAGTCTAAACATGTCAGTGACCAAGCCAGACATGATCATTTACTCTTTACTGTAACTATCCTGCACGTCTGCAGTCCACAGGAGTTGAACACAGACAACTTTTTTTTCGCCAAAGTGTTTAGGTCTGGTTCAGTGCAATTCTTAAAAAGCTATGAAAACAAAAACTGTCAAGCACTCGACTTTGTTTTCCAGTCAAAGCCTTTGGAGCATTTCTCAGGAAAATGTTGAGCAACATCATAGAAAAAAAAAGAAATTTATTTGAACATATTCCCACAAAGTAAGATTCCACAGCCGCAAAGTCAAAATTGGTTATGGTTGGTTAGGGTTAGCAGTGTGGTTAAGGTTAGGGCTAAAATCACATTTTTAAGAAGACAAATTGTAAAAATGGTTGGGGTTTAGACATGATTATGGGGCTGGCTTCATGTGGGAAATGGGGAAACTGGGTTTTGGGGAAACTGGGGAATGGAGAAACTGGTAGACAATGCCAAAACAAATATCTTGCCATCATTTCGTTACATGTAGACAATGCCAAAACAGATATCTTGCCATCATTTCGTTACATGTAGACAATGCCAAAACAAATATCTTGACATAATTTCGTTACATGTAGACAATGCCAAAACAAATATCTTGCCATCATTTCGTTACAAGTAGACAATGCCAAAACAAATACTGAACTTTTTCTGGATGCTCAACACAAAAAGTACAGTTAATGTTCATATATTTGTTGAGGTTCTTCAGGTAATGATTCACAGGTTAGTAATACTTATTAATCATTCTGAAAGAGACCTTTGACCTTGTTAACAAGCAGGTGTTTGTGTTAACCAAACCTTTTTTCAAACAGATATTATTGACAAATGTATCCCAGTAAATTGTGACGTAAGGAATAGATAGATACAACATCCCTTTGAAAATAAAGTATGTATAAATATTGTTTCGAGGGAGCAAGGAGAAAACACATGTTTCCTTACTGGAGAGTCACCTGGACTAAGAGAGAGTATCTGAAGAAGCGGAGGTCTGGTTACGCCTCTAAACCGCATGTTTAGCGCAATTTATCTTAAGTATTTTTTTTAAATGAGGGAAATCAACAACAAAAAAATGGAGACAACCATATGATTTTTTTTTTGTGGCTGTGATAACTAGTAACGACCGTGCACATCCCAAGACCTTTTCCTGGTTTGACGTCCGGACCAAGACCTCTTCCTGGTCTGACGTAATGACGTGTGTGGAGCAAGACTGGTCAGACAAACTACCTATTATTCGAAAGTCTCTACTGTTATTATTGTCAACAAATAGCTATTGTTTTTCATCTCTTTGTGATCATTTTACACAATCCCAACGTTGGCGAAGGATATTCACGGTAGTCAACTTGTTTTGGGAAAAGTTATACGAGTTTGTTGTGTTGTTTAGCTATAAGTCGCACGGCACTGGCTGCCAGTCGGTTTCTATGCGATAAGGGACATGTTGTTATCCATTGTTTTGGACTTATAGCGCTAGTTGTCTTCGTTCCCACACTAGAATAGTGTCTCTCTCTCTCTCTGCGATGGCTGAGGCGAGGAGAGTGGAGGACGAACAGCAGGAGAGTTTGAGAGGGGAACCGAGGGACCCTGTCGTAAGAAGACAGCCTCCACGACCGACCAACTCATCTGGAGGTAACATGTCACCACAGAATAGTTGATGTACCAACACACAACTGTTGCTTTTGCAATGTTTTTAGTTTTAAAGTACATTGTCAGTGTGATGGATGTATTGCATCATAAGAATATGATACAATCAGTGTAGTGTTATTTATTTATATATTTTTTTACGTGTGAGAGGTAGTGAAAAATAACAATTTATATGGCGTAATTTCCGCAACGTTTGTACCAACAGATTTTTAGTCATTTTTATTTAACCTTTATTTAACCAGGAAAAGCCCATTGAGACCCATTGAGACTCTTTTTCAAGGGAGACCTGCCCAAGAAGGCAGCAACAATCAATACATCACATAATTAAAACATACAACAATATGATCCAGCTTTTAAAAAATTACGCTCCTCTGTAACCCATCAACATTTTTAATTAATTCAGTGGCACTAACATATCTAGATGAAGCATGGATTGTAGACTATTCCATGCCTCTGGCGCACAAGACCAGAAGGCAGTCTTGCCTAATGATGTACCTATTGACTATATCATTCTATATACTATAATTCTATATCATTATAGTATATGGATAAAATGCATCAACCAATTGCAACGTTTGCCTATACCCACAATATAAAATAAAATAAATATTTTTTAATATCCTGAATCACCAAGTTAGTAGTACTGAGCGATTAGTGCCTTTTTGAGGTCGGTTCGATTATCACAAAAAAAAATCACAGGTTTTGACTATTTGGGTTGAATGCTGTGACACAGAATAAAACAACGAATAAAAGTAAAATGATGATAATGACTGACCATTACTGCTGATCACCTATTAACCACCATAATGTACTCGACATTACTTTAATACACATTTTCAGTTGTTGTGTTTTATTATATCAGTTTTATGTGATGACTTTATTACTTACTTCCAAGTCATCATCTCATCTCTGTCTGACAAAATCACTATTTTAGTCGTTCTTCAAAGTAAATAAGACTTTACGACTGGTGAATACCAACTATCAAATCACTATTTTAGTCGTTCTTCAAAGTAAATAAGACTTTACGACTGGTGAATACCAACTATCAAATCACTATTTTAGTCGTTCTTCAAAGTAAATAAGACTTTACGACTGGTGAATACCAACTATCAAATCACTATTTTAGTCGTTCTTCAAAGTAAATAAGACTTTACGACTGGTGAATACCAACTATCAAATCACTATTTTAGTCGTTCTTCAAAGTAAATAAGACTTTACGACTGGTGAATACCAACTATCAAATCACTATTTTAGTCGTTCTTCAAAGTAAATAAGACTTTACGACTGGTGAATACCCAACTATCAAATCACTTAGATCGTGTGTTTTCAGGTAGTTGATACCTTGAGAGGCATCAGCTGCTCTCTATATCCCCTCATGGTCATTGTAGTTAATTACTATGTTTTCTGCACTAAACTATGTAGAATATTAGCCTGTTGGAAACTACAACTCCCTACTACATCGTACAGTTCTGGCTGGATCTGATTTATCTCTAGAGAAACTGCACATTGAGCTCACAGGAAGAAAATAAATGAACGAAATGGAATTCAAATAATTGAACCAACCTTTGTCAATTAGTTCTTTTAAAAACCGAAAAATAACCAACCGTTCAGTTAATCGCTCAGCACGACAAGTTAGGCATACCTAATTTCTAAATATACTATCATCGCTGTCAATCGTGAATTATAATTATTCACGTTTTGACGGTGAAACGTCCAAACCGCACCTGCATGCCAATCATTTGATCTCAATCAGTTTCATGGGAATATGCATTTGATCTTGTTGAATTACTGTTTAGCGGCATTTGACGTCCATAGTCACATTTTATCACGGGACTTCCTGTGTGCACGCACTGGCACAGTTGTTTTTATGGGTTTTAACACCGAAGAGTTTTCACCACTTCCGAATTCGTGAGAAACGAAGTTCCAGCCCCCATTCATCGCAAGCAAACAACAGCCTATTCCAGACCCTCGGTTTCCCACAACCACCTATTCCAGGCCCTCTGTTCCCCACAACAGCCTATTCCAGGCCCTCCGTTTCCCACAACAGCCTATTCCAGGCCCTCCGTTCCCCACAACAGCCTATTCCAGGCCCTCCGTTCCCCACAACAGCCTATTCCAGGCCCTCCGTTTCCCACAACAGCCTATTCCAGGCCCTCAGTCTCCCGCAACAGCCTATTCCAGGCCCTCCGTTTCCCACAACAGCCTATTCCAGGCCCTCAGTCTCCCGCAACAGCCTATTCCAGGCCCTCCGTTTCCCACAACAGCCTATTCCAGACCCTCAGTCTCCCACAACAGTCTACTCCAGACCCTCCGTTTCCCACAACAGCCTATTCCAGGCCCTCCGTTTCCCACAACAGCCTATTCCAGACCCTCAGTCTCCCACAACAGTCTATTCCAGACCCTCCGTTTCCCACAACAGTCTATTCCAGACCCTCCGTTTCCCACAACAGCCTATTCCAGGCCCTCAGTCTCCCACAACAGTCTATTCCAGGCCCTCCGTTTCCCACAACAGCCTATTCCAGACCCTCAGTCTCCCACAACAGTCTATTCCAGACCCTCCGTTTCCCACAACAGTCTATTCCAGACCCTCCGTTTCCCACAACAGCCTATTCCAGGCCCTCAGTCTCCCGCAACAGCCTATTCCAGGCCCTCCGTTTCCCACAACAGCCTATTCCAGGCCCTCAGTCTCCCGCAACAGCCTATTCCAGACCCTCCGTTTCCCACAACAGCCTATTCCAGGCCCTCCGTTTCCCACAACAGCCTATTCCAGACCCTCAGTCTCCCACAACAGTCTATTCCAGACCCTCCGTTTCCCACAACAGTCTATTCCAGACCCTCTGTTTCCCACAACAGCCTATTCCAGGCCCTCAGTCTCCCACAACAGTCTATTCCAGACCCTCCGTTTCCCACAACAGCCTATTCCAGGCCCTCAGTCTCCCACAACCGCCTATTCCAGACCCTCGGTTTCCCACAACAGCCGATTCCAGGCCCTCTGTTCCCCGCAACAGCCTATTCCAGGCCCTCTGTTCCCCGCAACAGCCTATCCCAGGCCCTCAGTCTCCCACAACAGCCTATTCCAGGCCCTCAGTCTCCCACAACCGCCTATTCCAGACCCTCGGTTTCCCACAACAGCCGATTCCAGGCCCTCTGTTCCCCGCAACAGCCTATTCCAGGCCCTCAGTCTCCCACAACAGCCTATTCCAGGCCCTCAGTCTCCCACAACAACCTATTCCAGGCCCTCAGTCTCCCACAACAGCCTATTCCAGACCCTCAGTCCCCCACAACAGCCTATTCCAGGCCCTCCGTTTCCAACAACAGGGACCTCGGGACAGACATACAGCTGTTTTTGCACAAGGGAAAAATGTTTCCACTGGATATATGTGACCGACCGGCTCGATTCGGTCTTATGTAGCAAAATGTTCTATATTTTTTTACATTGAATAAAAGTAGAGACTCAGAGCTAGTAAAAAGATATCATACACTACAGTTGAGGAACAATGGGAAAGTAGTTCTGCTTTGGAAGTTGATAAACCTGTAACCTCACTTTTTTTAAAGAAAATGGCCCATGAATATTTTGCTACACCTACTGAAGAGCTCTTCTTTGTCTACACCCATTGAGCATCGTTCACACCCTCTTAAGCTTTAGCCCCGCCCATCTCTTTAAGGATTCACATGTTAGGCCGTGTAATAAACAACCAAAGATTTCAAGACTAAAGGCTGGTTTATACTACGTCTGTTGACAGTTGCAGCAGTGACATCGTGAACATTCTATTGTCGTCCGGCAACAAACTTGTCGTTGTTGTTATGAGAAAGTATAAACCCATGACATCAGTAGCCTGGTGGTCCAGTATAGCATAACTAGTGTATTTTAACACCAATAAATTCACCCGTTTAAAAATGAATTTAGAATTTGTCATTCTAGCAAATCAGGCAACTAAAAGCAACATTCATCTTGTTTTAAATTTTTGTTGTGATTTTTACCTCCTTTTTTCTCCGCAATTTTGTGATTATGATCTTATCTCATCGCTGCAACTCCCCAACGAGCTCGGGAGAGGTGAAGGTTGAGTCCTTCGTCCCCCGAAACATGACCCGCCAAACCGCACTCCTTAACACCCTGCCCGCTTAACCCCGGAAGCCAGCTGCACCGATGTGTCGGAGGAAACGCCGTTCACCTGACGACATGCAGGCGCCCGGCAGCCTTCTGTGTGTTCTCTTTTCGACTCCCTCTACATGTTTGCAATCAAATTCCAGAACTTTCTCCATCTCCTTAGCTATCATACTCTAATTCCACTGATTTCAGAACTCGGTCCTCCAGAAAGTGGAGAGCAACACTGATACAGTTCTACTAGGTGATGTCTTTATTAAAAGCAGCGTTAGAAAGGATTACCTACACATACTGACCAGCTGATATTATAGAAAGGATTACCTACACATACTGACCAGCTGATATTATAGACAGGATTACCTACACATACTGACCAGCTGATATTATAGACAGGATTACCTACACATACTGACCATCTCATGTTATAGACAGGATTACCTACACATACTGACCATCTGATATTATAGAAAGGATTACCTACACATACTGACCATCTCATGTTATAGACAGGATTACCTACACATACTGACCATCTCATGTTATAGACAGGATTACCTACACATACTGACCAGCTCATGTTATAGACAGGATTACCTACACATACTGACCATCTCATGTTATAGACAGGATTACCTACACATACTGACCAGCTGATATTATAGACAGGATTACCTACACATACTGACCAGCTGATATTATAGACAGGATTACCTACACATACTGACCATCTCATGTTATAGACAGGATTACCTACACATACTGACCAGCTGATATTATAGACAGGATTACCTACACATACTGACCAGCTGATATTATAGACAGGATTACCTACACATACTGACCATCTCATGTTATAGACAGGATTACCTACACATACTGACCATCTCATGTTATAGACAGGATTACCTACACATACTGACCATCTGATATTATAGACAGGATTACCTACACATACTGACCATCTGATATTATAGACAGGATTACCTACACATACTGACCAGCTGATATTATAGACAGGATTACCTACACATACTGACCAGCTGATATTATAGACAGGATTACCTACACATACTGACCAGCTGATATTATAGACAGGATTACCTACACATACTGACCATCTGATATTATAGACAGGATTACCTACACATACTGACCATCTGATATTATAGACAGGATTACCTACACATACTGACCAGCTGATATTATAGACAGGATTACCTACACATACTGACCAGCTGATATTATAGACAGGATTACCTACACATACTGACCAGCTGATATTATAGACAGGATTACCTACACATACTGACCATCTCATGTTATAGACAGGATTACCTACACATACTGACCAGCTGATATTATAGACAGGATTACCTACACATACTGACCATCTGATATTATAGAAAGGATTACCTACACATACTGACCATCTCATGTTATAGACAGGATTACCTACACATACTGACCATCTCATGTTATAGACAGGATTACCTACACATACTGACCAGCTCATGTTATAGAAAGGATTACCTACACATACTGACCAGCTCATGTTATAGACAGGATTACCTACACATACTGACCAGCTCATGTTATAGAAAGGATTACCTACACATACTGACCATCTCATGTTATAGACAGGATTACCTACACATACTGACCATCTCATGTTATAGACAGGATTACCTACACATACTGACCATCTCATGTTATAGACAGGATTACCTACACATACTGACCATCTGATATTATAGAAAGGATTACCTACACATACTGACCATCTCATGTTATAGACAGGATTACCTACACATACTGACCATCTCATGTTATAGACAGGATTACCTACACATACTGACCATCTCATGTTATAGACAGGATTACCTACACATACTGACCATCTCATGTTATAGACAGGATTACCTACACATACTGACCATCTGATATTATAGACAGGATTACCTACACATACTGACCAGCTCATGTTATAGACAGGATTACCTACACATACTGACCATCTCATGTTATAGACAGGATTACCTACACATACTGACCATCTCATGTTATAGACAGGATTACCTACACATACTGACCATCTGATATTATAGACAGGATTACCTACACATACTGACCATCTCATGTTATAGACAGGATTACCTACACATACTGACCATCTCATGTTATAGACAGGATTACCTACACATACTGACCATCTCATGTTATAGACAGAAGCCTGCTACATGGCAGACCAATCCGAGCTCATCTCTCGGCATGTCCAGCCCACCCATTATCTCAGCCAATCATGGCTAGCGGGAAGGTTCGTCTAAACCAACCAAGGCTCGTAAAATTAACAATTTCATTCGTATTTACAGATGTATACAAGTTTTATTAAGGCATATGACAGTTTGCGTTTCTGCCTTTCTGCATTTTCGATATAAAATAAAAAGTTTACATTCAAAGCCTCTCCTGTGAAGTAGTGACGAGCGACATATTCCTAGTTTCCTGAAACAAGTCAAATATGGGATCATCAGATCATGATATTCTGCTTTTTCACATCGAGGTGATTATCGACATTATCGAGAGTGTTTCTAATACTGTGAGGAACTATTATCACAATGGATGTTAAAACAGACTTGGTAGACTTAGGCTACTGTGTGAGGTGAGAACACTGTCTACTGTCTGAGAGGCTGGTATTGTTTTAGTCTCTAACTATAGATACTGTCTGAGAGACTAGTATTGTTTTAGTCTCTATAGATACTGTCTGAGAGACTAGTATTGTTTTAGTCTCTCTAACTATAGATACTGTCTGAGAGACTAGTATTGTTTTAGTCTCTCTAACTATAGATACTGTCTGAGAGACTAGTATTGTTTTAGTCTCTAACTATAGATACTGTCTGAGAGACTGGTATTGTTTTAGTCTCTAACTATAGATACTGTCTGAGAGACTAGTGTTGTTTTAGTCTCTCTAACTATAGATACTGTCTGAGAGACTAGTATTGTTTTAGTCTCTAACTATAGATACTGTCTGAGAGACTAGTATTGTTTTAGTCTCTCTAACTATAGATACTGTCTGAGAGACTAGTATTGTTTTAGTCTCTAACTATAGATACTGTCTGAGAGACTGGTATTGTTTTAGTCTCTCTAACTATAGATACTGTCTGAGAGACTAGTATTGTTTTAGTCTCTCTAACTATAGATACTGTCTGAGAGGCTAGTATTGTTTTAGTCTCTCTAACTATAGATACTGTCTGAGAGACTAGTATTGTTTTAGTCTCTAACTATAGATACTGTCTGAGAGACTAGTATTGTTTTAGTCTCTAACTATAGATACTGTCTGAGAGACTAGTATTGTTTTAGTCTCTCTAACTATAGATACTGTCTGAGAGACTAGTGTTGTTTTAGTCTCTCTAACTATAGATACTGTCTGAGAGACTAGTATTGTTTTAGTCTCTAACTATAGATACTGTCTGAGAGACTAGTATTGTTTTAGTCTCTAACTATAGATACTGTCTGAGAGACTGGTATTGTTTTAGTCTCTCTAACTATAGATACTGTCTGAGAGACTAGTGTTGTTTTAGTCTCTCAAACTATAGATACTGTCTGAGAGACTAGTATTGTTTTAGTCTCTAACTATAGATACTGTCTAAGAGACTAGTATTGTTTTAGTCTCTAACTATAGATACTGTCTGAGAGACTAGTATTGTTTTAGTCTCTCTAACTATAGATACTGTCTGAGAGACTAGTATTGTTTTAGTCTCTAACTATAGATACTGTCTGAGAGACTAGTATTGTTTTAGTCTCTAACTATAGATACTGTCTGAGAGGCTAGTATTGTTTTAGTCTCTCTAACTATAGATACTGTCTGAGAGACTAGTATTGTTTTAGTCTCTCTAACTATAGATACTGTCTGAGAGACTAGTATTGTTTTAGTCTCTAACTATAGATACTGTCTGAGAGACTAGTATTGTTTTAGTCTCTAACTATAGATACTGTCTGAGAGACTAGTATTGTTTTAGTCTCTAACTATAGATACTGTCTGAGAGACTAGTATTGTTTTAGTCTCTAACTATAGATACTGTCTGAGAGACTAGTGTTGTTTTAGTCTCTCTAACTATAGATACTGTCTGAGAGACTAGTGTTGTTTTAGTCTCTCTAACTATAGATACTGTCTGAGAGACTAGTATTGTTTTAGTCTCTCTAACTATAGATACTGTCTGAGAGACTAGTATTGTTTTAGTCTCTAACTATAGATACTGTCTGAGAGGCTAGTATTGTTTTAGTCTCTCTAACTATAGATACTGTCTGAGAGACTAGTATTGTTTTAGTCTCTAACTATAGATACTGTCTGAGAGACTAGTATTGTTTTAGTCTCTAACTATAGATACTGTCTGAGAGGCTGGTATTGTTTTAGTCTCTAACTATAGATACTGTCTAAGAGACTAGTATTGTTTTAGTCTCTAACTATAGATACTGTCTGAGAGGCTGGTATTGTTTTAGTCTCTAACTATAGATACTGTCTGAAAGGCTGGTATTGTTTTAGTCTCTAACTATAGATACTGTCTGAGAGACTAGTATTGTTTTAGTCTCTATAGATACTGTCTGAGAGACTAGTATTGTTTTAGTCTCTAACTATAGATACTGTCTGAGAGACTAGTATTGTTTTAGTCTCTCTAACTATAGATACTGTCTGAGAGACTAGTATTGTTTTAGTCTCTAACTATAGATACTGTCTGAGAGACTAGTATTGTTTTAGTCTCTCTAACTATAGATACTGTCTGAGAGACTAGTATTGTTTTAGTCTCTAACTATAGATACTGTCTGAGAGACTAGTATTGTTTTAGTCTCTCTCCCTATTCCCTATATTGAACATTGTGCATTTTTAGGGTGCTTTTTGAGATACAACTATAGTTAACAAGCAGCAGCAAGGAGTAGTTTAGCCCTGCTATCCTGTATGATGCATTATAACCTGTACATAGATGAACCCCACCTGATCTCTCATGCACCTAGAGCTATAGGTAACAGGCAGCGGTAAGGACTATAAGTGCAGCTCTATTACACCCTTCATAGCAGCAACCCGAGGGGTTGTGATATTTACCACGGCTAAGGGGCTGTTCTATACACGACACAACGTGGAGTGCCTGGATAAAGCCCTTAGCCGTGGTATATTGGCCATATACCACAAAACCCCCGAGGTGCCTTATTGCTGTTATAAACTGGTTACCAACATAATTAGAGAAGTAAAAATACCAAATGTTTTGTTATACCCTGCGGTGTACGATCTGATATACCAATGGCTGTCAGCCAATCAGCATTCAGCCATTGAACCACCCAGTTTATAATGGTCTTGATTTGATTTGGTAATGCGTTATAACTCAATGCATATTCCTTAAGCCTCTATACTCTCTGCACTCGGAGCTGTAGTTAACAGGCTCTATAATAAGTTATAATGCAGCTGGAAACATTGATGACTACCCCAGACCGACTGGTGTTTTCTGCTGCTCAGCAACCCATCACAGCTACAGTCTTTTTATTTTAACCAGCCAACCAGATCCAGGGGAATGGCAGAGGGTTCCAATCATAATTTCCACATTCTGGAACCCGGAGAGAGAGAGAGTTTCATTGGACAGCGGTTGGCTTTCCCTTCTTTTCCTCTGGGTCTTCAGTTCTTTACTGAACTGCAGGACTTCTGCTGTTATAGTTCTGTGGATGTTTGTTGTATCTGAAGCAGAGACGAGAGGAACTTTAGATGCTGGGGAGTTATCTATATTTATTCTATTGGACCAGGTAAGTTTGATTTGAGAATTAATTCTCCTTTTATAGAAATGACTAAGGGAGGAGTTTACAGGGGAGAAGAGATGAATGAGCTAGTGTGGCGATATCTTGACAAAGACTTCTCTCGTCCCCTCTCTCTATTTCGCTATCTCCCTTCACATCTTTTCTCTCCCTTCTCTCTCCCTTCCCCTCTTTTCTCTCCTTTCCCCTCCCCTCCCCCTCCCCTCTTTTCTCTCCCTTCCCCTCTTTTCTCTCCCTTCCCCTCTTCTCTCTCCCTTCTCTCTCCCTTCCCCTCTTCTCTCTCCCTTCCCCTCTTTTCTCTCCCTTCTCTCTCCCTTTCCCTCTTCTCTCTCCCTTCCCCACTTCTCTCTCCCTTCCCCACTTCTCTCTCCCTTCCCCTCTTTTCTCTCCCTTCTCTCTCCCTTCCCCACTTCTCTCTCCCTTCCCCTCTTCTCTCCCCCTTCCCCTTTTCTCTCCCTTCCCTTCTTCTCTCTATCTTCCCCTCTTTTCTATTTCTCTCTCTCCACAGAGCGCTCAGAGAGGCAGAAAGACCACAGACTCAGGTGAGAGATCTGCCAGTTTTGACGGACATATTGTGTATCTCAAATAGTACCCTATTCTATCTCTAGTGCACTACTTCTGACCAGAGTACACTGGGCCCTGGTCTAAAGTAGTGAACTATATAGGGAATAAGGCTCTGGTCTAAAGTAGTGTACTATATAGGGAATAGGGCTCTGGTCTAAAGTAGTGAACTATAAAGGGAATAGGGCCCTGATCTAAAGTAGTGAACAATATAGGGAATAGGGCTCTGGTCTAAAATAGTGAACTATAAAGGGAATAGGGCTCTGGTCTATAGTAGTGTACTATATAGGGAATAGGGCCCTGATCTAAAGTAGTGAACAATATAGGGAATAGGGCCCTGGTCTATAGTAGTGCACTATATAGGGAATAGGGTGCCGTTTGGGATACAGACTATTTTCCCTCTGCTATTACTCATCTGCCATATAAATTATGATCTTGCTTTGCACGCACACACTAGCATGCACACACTTGGAGCTGTTAGCATGGCTAGTGGTTTTATATGGTTGGCTGAGCGGGACTGTAGAACTGTCGGGCTAGGAGCTGTTAGCATGGCTAGTGGTTTTATATGGTTGGGTGAGCGGGACTGTAGAACTGTCGGGCTAGGAGCTGTTAGCATGGCTAGTGGTTTTATATGGTTGGCTGAGCGGGACTGTAGAATTGTCGGGCTAGGAGCTGTTAGCATGGCTAGTGGTTTTATATGGTTGGCTGAGCGGGACTGTAGAATTGTCGGGCTAGGAGTTGTTAGCATGGCTAGTGGTTTTATATGGTTGGCTGAGCAGGACTGTAGAACTGTCGTGCTAGGAGCTGTTAGCATGGCTAGTGGTTTTATATGGTTGGCTGAGCAGGACTGTAGAACTGTCGTGCTTGGAGCTGTTAGCATGGCTAGTGGTTTTATATGGTTGGCTGAGCACGACTGTAGAACTGTCGTGCTAGGAGTTGTTAGCATGGCTAGTGGTTTTATATGGTTGGCTGAGCAGGACTGTAGAACTGTCGGGCTAGGAGTTGTTAGCATGGCTAGTGGTTTTATATGGTTGGCTGAGCGGGACTGTAGAATTGTCGGGCTAGGAGCTGTTAGCATGGCTAGTGGTTTTATATGGTTGGCTGAGCACGACTGTAGAACTGTCGTGCTAGGAGTTGTTAGCATGGCTAGTGGTTTTATATGGTTGGCTGAGCACGACTGTAGAACTGTCGGGCTAGGAGTTGTTAGCATGGCTAGTGGTTTTATATGGTTGGCTGAGCGGGACTGTAGAATTGTCGGGCTAGGAGCTGTTAGCATGGCTAGTGGTTTTATATGGTTGGTTGAGCCGGACTGTAGAACTGTCGGGCTAGGAGCTGTTAGCATGGCTAGTGGTTTTATATGGTTGGCTGAGCGGGACTGTAGAACTGTCGTGCTAGGAGCTGATAGCATGGCTAGTGGTTTTATATGGTTGGCTGAGCGGGACTGTAGAACTGTCGTGCTAGGAGCTGATAGCATGGCTAGTGGTTTTATATGGTTGGCTGAGCGGGACTGTAGAACTGTCGTGCTAGGAGCTGATAGCATGGCTAGTGGTTTTATATGGTTGGCTGAGCGGGACTGTAGAACTGTCGTGCTAGGAGCTGTTAGCATGGCTAGTGGTTTTATATGGTTGGCTGAGCGGGACTGTAGAATTGTCGGGCTAGGAGCTGTTAGCAAGGCTAGTGGTTTTATATGGTTGGCTGAGCGGGACTGTAGAACTGTCGTGCTAGGAGCTGATAGCATGGCTAGTGGTTTTATATGGTTGGCTGAGCGGGACTGTAGAACTGTCGTGCTAGGAGCTGTTAGCATGGCTAGTGGTTTTATATGGTTGGCTGAGCGGGACTGTAGAACTGTCGTGCTAGGAGCTGTTAGCATGGCTAGTGGTTTTATATGGTTGGCTGAGCGGGACTGTAGAACTGTCGTGCTAGGAGCTGTTAGCATGGCTAGTGGTTTTATATGGTTGGCTGAGCGGGACTGTAGAACTGTCGTGCTAGGAGCTGTTAGCATGGCTAGTGGTTTTATATGGTTGGCTGAGCGGGACTGTAGAACTGTCGTGCTAGGAGCTGATAGCATGGCTAGTGGTTTTATATGGTTGGCTGAGCGGGACTGTAGAACTGTCGTGCTAGGAGCTGTTAGCATGGCTAGTGGTTTTATATGGTTGGCTGAGCGGGACTGTAGAACTGTCGTGCTAGGAGCTGATAGCATGGCTAGTGGTTTTATATGGTTGGCTGAGCGGGACTGTAGAACTGTCGTGCTAGGAGCTGTTAGCATGGCTAGTGGTTTTATATGGTTGGCTGAGCGGGACTGTAGAACTGTCGTGCTAGGAGCTGTTAGCATGGCTAGTGGTTTTATATGGTTGGCTGAGCGGGACTGTAGAACTGTCGTGCTAGGAGCTGTTAGCATGGCTAGTGGTTTTATATGGTTGGCTGAGCGGGACTGTAGAACTGTCGTGCTAGGAGCTGTTAGCATGGCTAGTGGTTTTATATGGTTGGCTGAGCGGGACTGTAGAACTGTCGTGCTAGGAGCTGTTAGCATGGCTAGTGGTTTTATATGGTTGGCTGAGCGGGACTGTAGAACTGTCGTGCTTGGAGCTGTTAGCATGGCTAGTGGTTTTATATGGTTGGCTGAGCGGGACTGTAGAACTGTCGTGCTAGGAGCTGTTAGCATGGCTAGTTGGTTTTATATGGTTGGCTGAGCGGGACTGTAGAACTGTCGTGCTAGGAGCTGTTAGCATGGCTAGTGGTTTTATATGGTTGGCTGAGCGGGACTGTAGAACTGTCGTGCTAGGAGCTGTTAGCATGGCTAGTGGTTTTATATGGTTGGCTGAGCGGGACTGTAGAACTGTCGTGCTAGGAGCTGTTAGCATGGCTAGTGGTTTTATATGGTTGGCTGAGCGGGACTGTAGAACTGTCGTGCTAGGAGCTGTTAGCATGGCTAGTGGTTTTATATGGTTGGCTGAGCGGGACTGTAGAACTGTCGTGCTAGGAGCTGTTAGCATGGCTAGTGGTTTTATATGGTTGGCTGAGCGGGACTGTAGAACTGTCGTGCTAGGAGCTGTTAGCATGGCTAGTGGTTTTATATGGTTGGCTGAGCGGGACTGTAGAACTGTCGTGCTAGGAGCTGTTAGGATGGCTAGTGGTTTTATATGGTTGGCTGAGCGGGACTGTAGAACTGTCGGGCTAGGAGCTGTTAGCATGGCTAGTGGTTTTATATGGTTGGCTGAGCGGGACTGTAGAACTGTCGTGCTAGGAGCTGTTAGCATGGCTAGTGGTTTTATATGGTTGGCTGAGCGGGACTGTAGAACTGTCGTGCTAGGAGCTGTTAGCATGGCTAGTGGTTTTATATGGTTGGCTGAGCGGGACTGTAGAACTGTCGTGCTAGGAGCTGTTAGCATGGCTAGTGGTTTTATATGGTTGGCTGAGCGGGGCTGTAGAACTGTCGGGCTAGGAGCTGTTAGCATGGCTAGTGGTTTTATATGGTTGGCTGAGCGGGACTGTAGAACTGTACAATCACCCTTCTGAACAATATTTCTGTGACGTATAAGCAGGTTAACCGTTAAAGAGGAAAGGAAACACTCGACTATAGAACACCAGCTACCTGGAAATCGCCATATTGGCATTGTTGCATCATCGGCAAAAGAGTTTTGTAATTCCTCGGCGCCGGAAGATAGAGACGTAGAGCAGATCGATACGACCATGAACACAACTAATCCTCATGAAGATGGAGACTTAGAGCAGATCGATACGGCCATAAACACAACTTCCTTATTTTGAATAGTGTAACTTTTACTGTACGATTCAAGATGGCGCTAACCATACCTCTAAAAAACGTTGTTCAGGATCAAAACACCGAAAATGAAGATGTTTCTGTGTTACAAGCAATATGTTTTGTATTAGTGACTGGTATACATCTCTTCGCTTTACATCCTAAAGTGTTTCCATTCCCCTATTTAAAATAAAAAAATTAACTTATTTAAAACATAGCTGGGACTACTTTCTCTCTCTCTCAGCCGTCTCACAGCTGTAGCAGTAAGTATCCCGGTGCGGTGTCGAGGTTCGGGCCGGGACTACTTATTTTCTGCCTCTGACACAACCCTGGAACTATGTGGCTCCAGCTTCAGTCGATTGGCACGGTAACAGGCTGGAGAGGTTACTCCGGCTGTGGATAGAAGTTTTCCCCAACTTCAGACGCTGATCTGGAATCAGTTTAGCCTAACCTGATGTTAGCCTTAACCATAAGGAGGGGGGGAATGCAAAAACTGACCTTAGATCAGAGTTTGAAGGGAACCTCTTACCCAGAGGTTTAGGAGATTGTTATTCAATGTCAGCAAGTATATACGGATGCATGTAAGCAAATAGTTTGGAGGGGGAGGGGAGGGAGGAGGAGGAGAGGGGGGAGTAGAGGAAAATGAAAAGGGTAGAAGGTACAAGAAGTGAGGGAAGAGCAGTAGGGGGGGAAGAGAAGGAGGGGGGGAAGAGAAGGAGGGAAGAGCAGGAGTGAGGGAAGAGCAGGAGGTGGGGAGTGAGGGAAGAGCAGGAGTGAGGGAAGAGCAGGAGTGAGGGAAGAGCAGGAGTGAGGGAAGAGCAGGAGTGAGGGAAGAGCAGGAGTGAGGGAAGAGCAGGAGTGAGGGAAGAGCAGGAGTGAGGGAAGAGCAGGAGTGAGGGAAGAGCAGGAGGCGGGGAGTGAGGGAAGAGCAGGAGGCAGGGAGTGAGGGAAGAGCAGGAGGCGGGGAGTGAGGGAAGAGCAGGAGGCGGGGAGTGAGGGAAGAGCAGGAGGCGGGGAGTGAGGGAAGAGCAGGAGGTTGGGAGTGAGGGAAGAAGGGAAGAGCAGGAGGTGGGGAGGAGGGAAGAGCAGAAGTGAGGGAAGGGCAGGAGTGAGGGAAGATCAGGAGTGAGGGAAGAGCAGGAGTGAGGGAAGAGCAGGAGGCGGGGAAGGAGGGAAGAGCAGGAGGTGGGGAAGGAGGGAAGAGCAGGAGGTGGGGAAGGAGGGAGGGGAGGAAGTGAGGGAAGAGCAGGAGTGAGGGAAGGGCAGAAGTGAGGGAAGAGTAGGAGGTGGGGAGTGAGGGAAGAGCAGGAGGTGGGGAGTGAGGGAAGAGCAGGAGGTGGGGAGTGAGGGAAGAGCAGGAGGTGGGGAGTGAGGGAAGAGCAGGAGTGAGGGAAGAGCAGGAGGTGGGGATTGAGGGAAGAGCAGGAGGTGAGGGAAGAGCAGGAGGTTGGGAGTGAGGGAAGAGCATGAGGTTGGGAGTGAGGGAAGAGCATGAGGTGGGGAAGGAGGGAAGAGCAGGAGGTGGGGAAGGAGGGAGGGGCGGAAGTGAGGGAAGGGCAGAAGTGAGGGAAGAGCAGGAGGTGGGGAGTGAGGGAAGAGCAGGAGGTGGGGAGTGAGGGAAGAGCAGGAGGTGGGGAGTGAGGGAAGAGCAGGAGGTGGGGAGTGAGGGAAGAGCAGGAGGTGGGGAGTGAGGGAAGAGCAGGAGGTGGGGAGTGAGGGAAGAGCAGGAGGTGGGGAGTGAGGGAAGAGCAGGAGGTGGGGAGTGAGGGAAGAGCAGGAAGTGGGGAGTGAGGGAAGAGCAGGAGTGGGGAGTGAGGGAAGAGCAGGAGGTTCATGTAGGGTATAGGGGGAGTTTGTTCCCCCTCCCCCTCCTGTGTTAGAAGTGGACTGCTAGCTGGGATGTGTTATGTGTGACTCATGGGTCTGGACATAGTTAGCAGCTAGAAGTCAACATTGCTCTGCTCTGTAGAAAACAGCAGTATACTCAGAAAGTAGAGCGGACAGGAGAAGAACAAAGATAGAACGAGAGAGAACGGCGGACGGTCGAGACAGACATTACAACAGACAGAGAGAGGCTGAAGGTAGTCTACACTTTGGGTATGTTGTTTGTGATTGTTTTGTCGGGAAGTTTCACTCTGAGGGGATATGAGCTTTCCTCCGTTATCTGTCCCTAAATACTCTGGGTTTCCTCCGAAGGAAGGAAACAGAGGAGGAGAGAAAGCACAGGCAGAGAGGACAGCAGACTGTCTAGCTAGACACTACAACAGACAGAGAGGACAGCAGACTGTCTAGCTAGACGCTACAACAGAGAGGACAGCAGACTGTGTAGCTAGACACTACAACAGAGAGAGAGGACAGCAGACTGTCTAGCTAGACACTACGACAGACAGAGAGAACAGCAGACTGTCTAGTAGACACTACAACAGACAGAGAGGACAGCAGACTGTCTAGCTAGACGCTACAACAGACAGAGAGAACAGCAGACTGTCTAGCTAGACACTACGACAGACAGAGAGAACAGCAGACTGTCTAGTAGACACGACAACAGACAGAGAGGACAGCAGACTGTCTAGCTAGACACTACAACAGACAGAGAGGACAGCAGACTGTCTAGTAGACACTACAACAGGCAGAGAGAACAGCAGACTGTCTAGTAGACACTACAACAGGCAGAGAGGACAGCAGACTGTCTAGTAGACACTACAACAGACAGAGAGAACAGCAGACTGTCTAACTAGACACTACAACAGACAGAGAGGACAGCAGACTGTCTAGCTAGACGCTACAACAGACAGAGAGAACAGCAGACTGTCTAGCTAGACACTACAACAGGCAGAGAGGACAGCAGACTGTCTAGTAGACACTACAACAGGCAGAGAGAACAGCAGACTGTCTAGTAGACACTACAACAGGCAGAGAGGACAGCAGACTGTCTAGCTAGACACTACAACAGACAGAGAGGACAGCAGACTGTCTAGCTAGACACTACAACAGACAGAGAGGACAGCAGACTGTCTAGTAGACACTACAACAGACAGAGAGAACAGCAGACTGTCTAGCTAGACACTACAACAGGCAGAGAGGACAGCAGACTGTCTAGTAGACACTACAACAGGCAGAGAGAACAGCAGACTGTCTAGTAGACACTACAACAGGCAGAGAGGACAGCAGACTGTCTAGCTAGACACTACAACAGACAGAGAGAACAGCAGACTGTCTAGCTAGACACTACAACAGAGAGGACAGCAGACTGTCTAGCTAGACGCTACAACAGACAGAGAGGACAGCAGACTGTCTAGCTAGACACTACAACAGACAGAGAGGACAGCAGACTGTCTAGCTAGACACTACAACAGACAGAGAGAACAGCAGACTGTCTAGTAGACACTACAACAGACAGAGAGAACAGCAGACTGTCTAGCTAGACACTACAACAAACAGAGAGGACAGCAGACTGTCTAGTAGACACTACAACAGACAGAGAGGACAGCAGTAATGTTTAATGTCTAATCGTTATATGGGGTGTTATATTGGTGTGGTCATGTCTCTGCATGTTTTAGATCAGGTTCAAATGAAACACACACACAGAATACACTTTTACAGGCTGGTTTAATCAATGTTAGTAGATTAAAAAACACATTTAGCTCTAGGTTGGACAGTGTGCAGACTGATCAGTCTGTTAGCTCTAGTCTGTGAAGGAATGCAACAAAGGGAAAGTTCTGTAATGGAAGGAAACCTGCTCTGGGTGTTCTGTAACGGAAGGAAACCTGCTCTGGGTGATCTGTAATGGAAGGAAACCTGCTCTGGGTGTTCTGTAATGGAAGGAAACCTGCTCTGGGTGTTCTGTAATGGAAGGAAACCTGCTCTGGGTGTTCTGTAATGGAAGGAAACCTGCTCTGGGTGTTCTGTAATGGAAGGAAACCTGCTCTGGGTGTTCTGTAATGGAAGGAAACCTGCTCTGGGTGTTCTGTAATGGAAGGAAACCTGCTCTGGGTGTTCTGTAATGGAAGGAAACCTGCTCTGGGTGATCTGTAATGGAAGGAAACCTGCTCTGGGTGTTCTGTAACGGAAGGAAACCTGCTCTGGGTGATCTGTAATGGAAGGAAACCTGCTCTGGGTGTTCTGTAATGGAAGGAAACCTGCTCTGGGTGTTCTGTAATGGAAGGAAACCTGCTCTGGGTGTTCTGTAATGGAAGGAAACCTGCTCTGGGTGTTCTGTAATGGAAGGAAACCTGCTCTGGGTGATCTGTAATGGAAGGAAACCTGCTCTGGGTGTTCTGTAATGGAAGGAAACCTGCTCTGGGTGATCTGTAATGGAAGGAAACCTGCTCTGGGTGTTCTGTAATGGAAGGAAACCTGCTCTGGGTGATCTGTAATGGAAGGAAACCTGCTCTGGGTGTTCTGTAATGGAAGGAAACCTGCTCTGGGTGTTCTGTAATGGAAGGAAACCTGCTCTGGGTGATCTGTAATGGAAGGAAACCTGCTCTGGGTGTTCTGTAACGGAAGGAAACCTGCTCTGGGTGATCTGTAACGGAAGGAAACCTGCTCTGGGTGTTCTGTAATGGAGGGAAACCTGCTCTGGGTGTTCTGTAATGGAAGGAAACCTGCTCTGGGTGTTCTGTAATGGAAGGAAACCTGCTCTGGGTGTTCTGTAATGGAAGGAGGAAACCTGCTCTGGGTGATCTGTAACGGAAGGAAACCTGCTCTGGGTGATCTGTAACGGAAGGAAACCTGCTCTGGGTGTTCTGTAATGGAAGGAAACCTGCTCTGGGTGATCTGTAACGGAAGGAAACCTGCTCTGGGTGATCTGTAATGGAAGGAAACCTGCTCTGGGTGTTCTGTAATGGAAGGAAACCTGCTCTGGGTGTTCTGTAACGGAAGGAAACCTGCTCTGGGTGTTCTGTAATGGAAGGAAACCTGCTCTGGGTGTTCTGTAATGGAAGGAAACCTGCTCTGGGTGATCTGTAATGGAAGGAAACCTGCTCTGGGTGTTCTGTAACGGAAGGAAACCTGCTCTGGGTGTTCTGTAACGGAAGGAAACCTGCTCTGGGTGTTCTGTAATGGAAGGAAACCTGCTCTGGGTGTTCTGTAACGGAAGGAAACCTGCTCTGGGTGTTCTGTAATGGAAGGAAACCTGCTCTGGGTGTTCTGTAACGGAAGGAAACCTGCTCTGGGTGTTCTGTAACGGAAGGAAACCTGCTCTGGGTGTTCTGTAATGGAAGGAAACCTGCTCTGGGTGATCTGTAATGGAAGGAAACCTGCTCTGGGTGTTCTGTAATGGAAGGAAACCTGCTCTGGGTGATCTGTAATGGAAGGAAACCTGCTCTGGGTGTTCTGTAATGGAAGGAAACCTGCTCTGGGTGTTCTGTAATGGAAGGAAACCTGCTCTGGGTGTTCTGTAATGGAAGGAAACCTGCTCTGGGTGTTCTGTAATGGAAGGAAACCTGCTCTGGGTGTATCTGTAATGGAAGGAAACCTGCTCTGGGTGATCTGTATATAGGAACCTGTGTAGTAACACTGCTCTGGGTGTTCTGTAATGGAAGGAAACCTGCTCTGGGTGTTCTGTAACGGAAGGAAACCTGCTCTGGGTGTTCTGTAATGGAAGGAAACCTGCTCTGGGTGTTCTGTAACGGAAGGAAACCTGCTCTGGGTGTTCTGTAATGGAAGGAAACCTGCTCTGGGTGTTCTGTAACGGAAGGAAACCTGCTCTGGGTGTTCTGTAATGGAAGGAAACCTGCTCTGGGTGTTCTGTAACGGAAGGAAACCTGCTCTGGGTGTTCTGTAATGGAAGGAAACCTGCTCTGGGTGTTCTGTAACGGAAGGAAACCTGCTCTGGGTGTATCCTGTATACGGAAGGAAACCTGCTCTGGGTGTTCTGTAATGGAAGGAAACCTGCTCTGGGTGTTCTGTAATGGAAGGAAACCTGCTCTGGGTGTATCCTGTATATGGAAGGAAACCTGCTCTGGGTGTTCTGTAATGGAAGGAAACCTGCTCTGGGTGATCTGTAACGGAAGGAAACCTGCTCTGGGTGTTCTGTAACGGAAGGAAACCTGCTCTGGGTGTTCTGTAATGGAAGGAAACCTGCTCTGGGTGTTCTGTAATGGAAGGAAACCTGCTCTGGGTGTTCTGTAATGGAAGGAAACCTGCTCTGGGTGTTCTGTAATGGAAGGAAACCTGCTCTGGGTGTTCTGTAATGGAAGGAAACCTGCTCTGGGTGTTCTGTAATGGAAGGAAACCTGCTCTGGGTGTTCTGTAATGGAAGGAAACCTGCTCTGGGTGTTCTGTAATGGAAGGAAACCTGCTCTGGGTGATCTGTAATGGAAGGAAACCTGCTCTGGGTGTTCTGTAACGGAAGGAAACCTGCTCTGGGTGTTCTGTAATGGAAGGAAACCTGCTCTGGGTGTTCTGTAATGGAAGGAAACCTGCTCTGGGTGTTCTGTAACGGAAGGAAACCTGCTCTGGGTGATCTGTAACGGAAGGAAAGAGAAGGTGAATGAACCAACATAATCACTGACTTGTTTCTTTTCTTTTCTTTCAGCCAAGGACCTCTCTCCTCTATCAGGGCCGCCATTAAGAGGAGTGAGTCCAAATCCCTCGTTTTTATTTACAGAACAAGTGATGACTGGGCAGTTCTCTGATGTTTCTCTCTGTAAATGTATAGCAAAGTCATCTCCCCTGTTGTTACCAACAGTCTGTTGTTACCTGTATATAGGACCTGTTGTTACCTGTATATAGGACCTGTTAGTAACAGTCTGTTGTTACCTGTATATAGGACCTGTTGTTACCTGTATATAGGACCTGTTGTTACCTGTATATAGGACCTGTTGTTACCTGTATTTAGGACCTGTTGTTACCTGTATATAGGACCTGTTGTTACCTGTATATAGGACCTGTTGTTACCTGTATATAGGACCTGTTGTTACCTGTATATAGGACCTGTTGTTACCTGTATATGGGACCTGTTGTTACCTGTATATAGGACCTGTTGTTACCTGTATATAGGACCTGTTGTTAGCACCATAGTGAAGTCCTCTCCAATAATGTTAGTGTGTTTCTTTCAGCGACGACTAGATCCACCTCCCTGAGCGAGAGTACTCCCAGAGACCGGAGGTCAGTACAGCTCTGTTTTACAGAGTCAAGAAAACACACATCCTACAGTATCTATATTGGTGTATTTCTATCTATCTGTTGATACAGGTAACTGCCAAAATGAGAGGGGAAAAAAACACGTATAAATAAATGAGGGATACAAAGTATATTGAAAGTATTTGTTTCCACACAGGTGTGTTCTCCTGAGTTAATTAAGTAATGGACATCCCATCATGCTTAGGGTCATGTATAAAAACCTCCCAGTTGTCCATTGTTTTTGGATACCATGGATAGAAGAAGAGATCTCAGTGACATTGAAAGAGAAGTCTGAAAGGACAATAGTGGGTTTAAATGTGTGTGTGTCTGTCACCAAATCTCAACCAAATTGAACACTTACGGAAGATTCTGGAGCGTTGCCTGAGATGGCGTTTTCCACCACCATAAAAAAAAAGGGGGAATTTATCTTGGAAGAATGGTGTCGTATCCCTCCAATAGAGTTCCAGACAGAATCGATGCCAAGGCACATTGAAGCTGTCCTGGTCGGCTCATGGTGGCCCAATGCCCTATTAAAGGGTAGGGTTAAAGGGTAGGGTTAAAGGGTAGGGTTAGAGGGAAGGGTTAGAGGGAAGGGCTAGAGGGAAGGGTTAAAGGGAAGGGTTAGAGGGAAGGGTTAGAGGGAAGGGTTAGAGGGAAGGGTTAGAGGGAAGGGCTAGAGGGAAGGGTTAAAGGGAAGGGTTAAAGGGAAGGGTTAGAGGGAAGGGTTAGAGGGAAGGGTTAGAGGGAAGGGTTAGAAGGGAAGGGTTAAAGGGTAGGGTTAGAGGGTAGGGTTAAAGGGTAGGGTTAGAGGGTAGGGTTAAAGGGAAGGGTTAAAGGGTAGGGTTAGAGGGTAGGGTTAAAGGGAAGGGTTAGAGGGAAGGGTTAAAGGGTAGGGTTAGAGGGTAGGGTTAAAGGGTAGGGTTAGAGGGTAGGGTTAAAGGGTAGGGTTAGAGGGTAGGGTTAAAGGGAAGGGTTAGAGGGAAGGGTTAAAGGGTAGGGTTAAAGGGTAGGGTTAGAGGGTAGGGTTAAAGGGAAGGGTTAGAGGGTAGGGTTAAAGGGTAGGGTTAAAGGGTAGGGTTAGAGGGTAGGGTTAAAGGGAAGGGTTAGAGGGAAGGGTTAAAGGGTAGGGTTAGAGGGTAGGGTTAAAGGGAAGGGTTAAAGGGTAGGGTTAAAGGGAAGGGTTAGAGGGTAGGGTTAAAGGGTAGTGTTAAAGGGTAGGGTTAAAGGGTAGGGTTAAAGGGAAGGGTTAAAGGGAAGGGTTAGAGGGTAGAGTTAAAGGGTAGGGTTAAAGGGTAGGGTTAAAGGGTAGGGTTAGAGGGTAGGGTTAAAGGGTAGGGTTAAAGGGTAGGGTTAGAGGGTAGGGTTAAAGGGTAGGGTTAAAGGGTAGGGTTAGAGGGTAGGGTTAAAGGGTAGGGTTAGAGGGTAGGGTTAGAGGGAAGGGTTAAAGGGTAGGGTTAAAGGGTAGGGTTAAAGGGTAGGGTTAGAGGGAAGGGTTAGAGGGTAGGGTTAAAGGGTAGGGTTAGAGGGAAGGGTTAGAGGGAAGGGTTAAAGGGTAGGGTTAGAGGGAAGGGTTAGAGGGTAGGGTTAGAGGGAAGGGTTAGAGGGAAGGGTTAGAGGGTAGGGTTAAAGGGTAGGGTTAGAGGGAAGGGTTAGAGGGTAGGGTTAAAGGGTAGGGTTAAAGGGTAGTGTTAAAGGGTAGTGTTAGAGGGTAGGGTTAGAGGGTAGGGTTAAAGGGTAGGGTTAAAGGGTAGGGTTAAAGGGTAGTGTTAAAGGGTAGTGTTAGAGGGTAGTGTTAAACGGTAGTGTTAAACGGTAGTGTTAGAGGGTAGTGTTAAAGGGTAGTGTTAAAGGGTAGTGTTAAAGGGTAGTGTTAAAGGGTAGAGTTAGAGGGTAGGGTTAAAGGGTAGGGTTAGAGGGTAGGGTTAAAGGGTAGGGTTAGAGGGTAGGGTTAGAGGGAAGGGTTAGAGGGTAGGGTTAGAGGGTAGGGTTAGAGGGTAGGGTTAAAGGGTAGGGTTAAAGGGAAGGGTTAGAGGGAAGGGTTAGAGGGAAGGGTTAAAGGGAAGGGTTAAAGGGTAGGGTTAGAGGGTAGAGTTAGAGGGTAGGGTTAAAGGGTAGGTAACATAAAGGGAACCACATGTAACATATGGTTTTGCATTAGTATACGCATCAAATGTCCCAATGCAAAGTTACACCTCACCTCACAGAATGTCGAAGTCATGTGGGGAAATGTTTTTTCCCCCGGGCTGTGATGTAATATGGAGGACCCGGCAGGTCAGCCTATTCACTATAAATGTAAACACCAACAGAAAACACTTAAAATTTAAAACTTCTAAATTAAACCAAAAGTGTTTGCACTCATGACTACTGGTTTCAATTGCATTTCCTGCCAAACCTACAGTTAGGTAGATAGATTCCAGATGTCAGCCAGTACTAAGCCAAGGTGGAAAAAGTTACAAAACTCCCGTAGCCTACTTCAGAAGAAAATGCAGAGAAGTTCCCCCCTCACCCCCCCCCCAAAAAAAAAACACAGATGAGGAACTACACAATTAGAACAAGAAGGCATTGTGGGTCGTTTTAAAAAGATATCCAGAAATAAGTTAAATAAATATGTTAATAACCCCAAAACATAACTATGTTTGTAGTTATAGGTAACCAGATGGTGACTAAGTCTTTAACCACACTGTGTTTTCTACTAGGGGTTGGAACTGGTTCAGGGAACAAAACCGGAACTAAATTATTAGAGGAACAGAATCGGAACCAGAAACTAAAGTGATCTATACTCTTCCGTAACAGAACCGCTATTTAAAAATCATGGGAACCGGTTAATAACTCTTTTTTTCAATTCACCTTTATTTAACCAGGTAGGCTAGTTGAGGACAAGTTCTCATTTACAACTGCGACCTGGCCAAGATAAAGCAAAGCAGTGCGACAAAAACAACAACACAGAGTTACACGTGGAATAAACAAACCTACAGTCAATAATACAATAGAACAAAAGAAAACCAAAAAAAAGTCTATATACAGTGAGTGCAAATGAGGTAAGATAAGGGAGTTAAGGCAATAAAAAGGCCATGGTGGCGAAAAAAACTCATTTTATTTTCAGTCCCACAAAAATCGCAACAACGTGCCTATGCAAAGCTCTCACTCTGTCAGTCAGAAACGTGTTCCAGCGTCTGTCTGCCAGCTGGAAATCCTTGCCTGTGTGTACGTGTGTAGGCTACCCTGCCTCTTCCCCTCTGAATCTGAGTCTACTGTAGCCCCTCCCCCTCTGAAGCCTAGTCTACTGTAGCCCCTTCCCCTCTGAAGCATAGTCTACTGTAGCCCCTCCCCCTCTGAAGCTGAGTCTACTGTAGCCCCTCCCCCTCTGAAGCCTAGTCTACTGTAGCCCCTCCCCCTCTGAAGCCTAGTCTACTGTAGACCCTCCCCCTCTGAAGCCTAGTCTACTGTAGCCCCTCCCCCTCTGAAGCCTAGTCTATTGTAGCCCCTCCCCCTCTGAAGCCTAGTCTACTGTAGCCCCTCCCCCTCTGAAGCCTAGTCTACTGTAGACCCTCCCCCTCTGAAGCCTAGTCTACTGTAGCCCCTCCCCCTCTGAAGCCTAGTCTACTGTAGACCCTCCCCCTCTGAAGCCTAGTCTACTGTAGCCCCTCCCCCTCTGAAGCCTAGTCTACTGTAGCCCCTCCCCATCTGAAGCAGAGTCTACTGTAGCCCCTCCCCCTCTGAAGCCTAGTCTACTGTAGCCCCTCCCCCTCTGAAGCCTAGTCTACTGTAGACCCTCCCCCTCTGAAGCCTAGTCTACTGTAGCCCCTCCCCCTCTGAAGCGTAGTCTACTGTAGCCCCTCCCCCTCTGAAGCCTAGTCTACTGTAGCCCCTCCCCCGTCTGAAGCTGAGTCTACTGTAGCCCCTCCCCCTCTGAAGCCTAGTCTACTGTAGCCCCTCCCCCTCTGAGGCCTAGTCTACTGTAGCCCCTCCCCCTCTGTAGCATAGTCTACTGTAGCCCCTCCCCCTCTGAAGCCTAGTCTACTGTAGACCCTCCCCCTCTGAAGCCTAGTCTACTGTAGCCCCTCCCCCTCTGAAGCCTAGTCTACTGTAGCCCCTCCCCATCTGAAGCAGAGTCTACTGTAGCCCCTCCCCCTCTTAAGCCTAGTCTACTGTAGCTCCTCCCCCTCTGAAGCCTAGTCTACTGTAGCTCCTCCCCCTCTGAAGCCTAGTCTACTGTAGCTCCTCCCCCTCTGAAGCCTAGTCTACTGTAGCCCCTCCCCCGTCTGAAGCTGAGTCTACTGTAGCCCCTCCCCCGTCTGAAGCCTAGTCTACTGTAGCCCCTCCCCCTCTGAAGCCTAGTCTACTGTAGACCCTCCCCCTCTGAAGCCTAGTCTACTGTAGCTCCTCCCCCTCTGAAGCCTAGTCTACTGTAGCCCCTCCCCCTCTGAGGCCTAGTCTACTGTAGCCCCTCCCCCGCTGTAGCATAGTCTACTGTAGCCCCTCCCCCTCTGAAGCCTAGTCTACTGTAGACCCTCCCCCTCTGAAGCCTAGTCTACTGTAGCCCCTCCCCCTCTGAAGCCTAGTCTACTGTAGCCCCTCCCCATCTGAAGCAGAGTCTACTGTAGCTCCTCCCCCTCTGAAGCCTAGTCTACTGTAGCTCCTCCCCCTCTGAAGCCTAGTCTACTGTAGCCCCTCCCCCGTCTGAAGCTGAGTCTACTGTAGCCCCTCCCCCGTCTGAAGCCTAGTCTACTGTAGCCCCTCCCCCTCTGAAGCCTAGTCTACTGTAGCCCCTCCCCCTCTGAAGCCTAGTCTACTGTAGCCCCTCCCCCTCTGTAGCCTAGTCTACTGTAGCCCCTCCCCCTCTGAAGCCTAGTCTACTGTAGCCCCTCCCCCTCTGTAGCCTAGTCTACTGTAGCCCCTCCCCCTCTGTAGCATAGTCTACTGTAGCCCCTCCCCCGTCTGAAGCCTGAGTCTACTGTAGCCCCTCCCCCGTCTGAAGCCTAGTCTACTGTAGCCCCTCCCCCTCTGAAGCCTAGTCTACTGTAGACCCTCCCCCTCTGAAGCCTAGTCTACTGTAGCTCCTCCCCCTCTGAAGCCTAGTCTACTGTAGCCCCTCCCCCTCTGAGGCCTAGTCTACTGTAGCCCCTCCCCCGCTGTAGCATAGTCTACTGTAGCCCCTCCCCCTCTGAAGCCTAGTCTACTGTAGACCCTCCCCCTCTGAAGCCTAGTCTACTGTAGCCCCTCCCCCTCTGAAGCCTAGTCTACTGTAGCCCCTCCCCATCTGAAGCAGAGTCTACTGTAGCCCCTCCCCCTCTGAAGCCTAGTCTACTGTAGCCCCTCCCCATCTGAAGCAGAGTCTACTGTAGCTCCTCCCCCTCTGAAGCCTAGTCTACTGTAGCTCCTCCCCCTCTGAAGCCTAGTCTACTGTAGCCCCTCCCCCGTCTGAAGCTGAGTCTACTGTAGCCCCTCCCCCGTCTGAAGCCTAGTCTACTGTAGCCCCTCCCCCTCTGTAGCCTAGTCTACTGTAGCCCCTCCCCCTCTGAAGCCTAGTCTACTGTAGCCCCTCCCCCTCTGTAGCCTAGTCTACTGTAGCCCCTCCCCCGCTGTAGCATAGTCTACTGTAGCCCCTCCCCCTCTGAAGCCTAGTCTACTGTAGACCCTCCCCCTCTGAAGCCTAGTCTACTGTAGCCCCTCCCCCTCTGAAGCCTAGTCTACTGTAGCCCCTCCCCATCTGAAGCAGAGTCTACTGTAGCCCCTCCCCCTCTGAAGCCTAGTCTACTGTAGCCCCTCCCCATCTGAAGCAGAGTCTACTGTAGCTCCTCCCCCTCTGAAGCCTAGTCTACTGTAGCTCCTCCCCCTCTGAAGCCTAGTCTACTGTAGCCCCTCCCCCGTCTGAAGCTGAGTCTACTGTAGCCCCTCCCCCGTCTGAAGCCTAGTCTACTGTAGCCCCTCCCCCTCTGAAGCCTAGTCTACTGTAGCCCCTCCCCCTCTGTATCCTAGTCTACTGTAGCCCCTCCCCCTCTGAAGCCTAGTCTACTGTAGCCCCTCCCCCTCTGTAGCCTAGTCTACTGTAGCCCCTCCCCCTCTGTAGCATAGTCTACTGTAGACCCTCCCCCTCTGAAGCATTTACATTTACATTTAAGTCATTTAGCAGACGCTCTTATCCAGAGCGACTTACAAGTTGGCCTAGTCTACTGTAGCCCCTCCCCCTCTGAAGCCTAGTCTACTGTAGCCCCTCCCCCTCTGTAGCCTAGTCTACTGTAGCCCCTCCCCCTCTGAAGCCTAGTCTACTGTAGCCCCTCCCCCTCTGTAGCATAGTCTACTGTAGCCCCTCCCCCTCTGAAGCCTAGTCTACTGTAGACCCTCCCCCTCTGAAGCCTAGTCTACTGTAGCCCCTCCCCCTCTGAAGCCTAGTCTACTGTAGCCCCTCCCCATCTGAAGCAGAGTCTACTGTAGCCCCTCCCCCTCTTAAGCCTAGTCTACTGTAGCTCCTCCCCCTCTGAAGCCTAGTCTACTGTAGCTCCTCCCCCTCTGAAGCCTAGTATACTGTAGCCCCTCCCCCTCTTAAGCCTAGTCTACTGTAGCTCCTCCCCCTCTGAAGCCTAGTCTACTGTAGCTCCTCCCCCTCTGAAGCCTAGTCTACTGTAGCCCCTCCCCCGTCTGAAGCTGAGTCTACTGTAGCCCCTCCCCCGTCTGAAGCCTAGTCTACTGTAGCCCCTCCCCCTCTGAAGCCTAGTCTACTGTAGCCCCTCCCCCTCTGTAGCATAGTCTACTGTAGACCCTCCCCCTCTGAAGCCTAGTCTACTGTAGCCCCTCCCCCTCTGTAGCCTCGTCTACTGTAGCCCCTCCCCCTCTGTAGCATAGTCTACTGTAGACCCTCCCCCTCTGAAGCCTAGTCTACTGTAGACCCTCCCCCTCTGAAGCCTAGTCTACTGTAGCCCCTCCCCCTCTGTAGCCTAGTCTATTGTAGCCCCTCCCCCTCTGTAGCATAGTCTACTGTAGCCCCTCCCCCTCTGAAGCCTAGTCTACTGTAGACCCTCCCCCTCTGAAGCCTAGTCTACTGTAGCCCCTCCCCCTCTGAAGCCTAGTCTACTGTAGCCCCTCCCCATCTGAAGCAGAGTCTACTGTAGCCCCTCCCCCTCTTAAGCCTAGTCTACTGTAGCTCCTCCCCCTCCGAAGCCTAGTCTACTGTAGCTCCTCCCCCTCTGAAGCCTAGTCTACTGTAGCTCCTCCCCCTCTGAAGCCTAGTCTACTGTAGCTCCTCCCCCTCTGAAGCCTAGTCTACTGTAGCCCCTCCCCCGTCTGAAGCTGAGTCTACTGTAGCCCCTCCCCCATCTGAAGCCTAGTCTACTGTAGCCCCTCCCCCTCTGAAGCCTAGTCTACTGTAGCCCTTCCCCCTCTGAAGCCTAGTCTACTGTAGCCCCTCCCCCTCTGAAGCCTAGTCTACTGTAGCCCCTCCCCCTCTGAAGCCTAGTCTACTGTAGCCCCTCCCGTCTGTCCAGCACTGGTCTGTCCATAGTGACTGGCTGTCCAGCACTGGTCTGTCCCTAGTGACTGGCTGTCCTACACTGGTCTGTCCCTAGTGACTGGCTGTCCTACACTGGTCTGTCCCTAGTGACTGACTGTCCAACACTGGTCTGTCCATAGTGACTGGCTGTCCTACACTGGTCTGTCCCTAGTGACTGGCTGTCCTACACTGGTCTGTCCCTAGTGACTGGCTGTCCTACACTGGTCTGTCCCTAGTGACTGGCTGTCCAACACTGGTCTGTCCCTAGTGACTGGCTGTCCTACACTGGTCTGTCCCTAGTGACTGGCTGTCCTACACTGGTCTGTCCCTAGTGACTGACTGTCCAACACTGGTCTGTCCATAGTGACTGGCTGTCCTACACTGGTCTGTCCCTAGTGACTGGCTGTCCTACACTGGTCTGTCCATAGTGACAGGCTGTCCTACACTGGTCTGTCCCTAGTGACTGGCTGTCCTACACTGGTCTGTCCCTAGTGACTGGCTGTCCTACACTGGTCTGTCCCTAGTGACTGGCTGTCCTACACTGGTCTGTCCCTAGTGACTGGCTGTCCTACACTGGTCTGTCCATAGTGACAGGCTGTCCTACACTGGTCTGTCCCTAGTGACTGACTGTCCAACACTGGTCTGTCCATAGTGACTGGCTGTCCTACACTGGTCTGTCCCTAGTGACTGGCTGTCCTACACTGGTCTGTCCATAGTGACAGGCTGTCCTACACTGGTCTGTCCCTAGTGACTGGCTGTCCTACACTGGTCTGTCCCTAGTGACTGGCTGTCCTACACTGGTCTGTCCCTAGTGACTGGCTGTCCTACACTGGTCTGTCCATAGTGACAGGCTGTCCTACACTGGTCTGTCCCTAGTGACTGACTGTCCAACACTGGTCTGTCCATAGTGACTGGCTGTCCTACACTGGTCTGTCCCTAGTGACTGGCTGTCCTACACTGGTCTGTCCATAGTGACAGGCTGTCCTACACTGGTCTGTCCCTAGTGACTGGCTGTCCTACACTGGTCTGTCCCTAGTGACTGGCTGTCCTACACTGGTCTGTCCCTAGTGACTGGCTGTCCTACACTGGTCTGTCCCTAGTGACTGGCTGTCCTACACTGGTCTGTCCATAGTGACAGGCTGTCCTACACTGGTCTGTCCCTAGTGACTGGCTGTCCTACACTGGTCTGTCCCTAGTGACTGGCTGTCCTACACTGTCATTGTGATGCTTAATGACTTTCCTATACAGAAAAAAAACAGATTTCAGAGATTTCAAAAGGGACAGAAAGTAACTATGAATAAACCGGTACTTTTTTGGGTTCAGAACTTGTACAGAACTTTATTTTGCTGGTTGGAACAGTGGAACGGAACCCCAAAGGTTCTGTTCAGGAATATAATAATTTGGGTGCCAACCCCTGCTTCCTACCCGTTAAGACACTATGTAAGTGTTTCCTTTATTTTTGGCAGTTACATGTATATATCTTTATTTTCCATTTCTCTATCAGGTTGATATCCTCTCTATGTTGTCCTAGCTCTATGATGATATCCTCTCTATGTTGTCCTAGCTCTATGATGATATCATTTACATTTACGTCATTTAGCAGACGCTCTTATCCAGAGCGACTTACAAATATCCTCTCTATGTTGTCCTAGCTCTATGATGATATCCTCTCTATGTTGTCCTAGCTTTATGATGATATCCTCTCTATGTGTTGTGTCTCTACGCCAGGCGTCCAGAGATCACCATCCTTTCAGCAGAGCCACTGGTGTCTAATACCTGGTTCCCCGGGGCTTCTGGGGGATTCCCTCCTCCTCCTCCTCCCGCCGCTCAGATCTGGGGCAGTAGTATACCTCCTACTATACAGGTAACTAACCCTGAATGTTGGTTTTCCGTCAATTTGTGGTCGAGGGGAATTTCATATTATTATTACGTGATTACCGACAGGGACTATTATAATCACATCACATTATGATGTGGGACAAAAGTATCTTCATTTTTTATTTGAATTTGAATTTAACTTTTTGTGGGGGGGGGGGGGGGGATTGGCCAATAGGGAGCAAAACCATCGTATATCACGGTGTTTTATGATAATCACGACAGACAAAGGTTGACATCGCCCAACCCTAGTAAAAACGTGTCATGGTTTTCAACTCTTCTGTAAATATGTTCCCTGTGTTTATCCCTGACACACGTTGGGGTCGAATCGGATGACTTGCAGTAATCTGTGTTCTTTCGGATGTGAGTCATGAATAGTTCTGTTTTCCTCTCTCGCTCTTCCCTCCCCCAGCCTCCCCCCTCCTACGATGAGGTGATTAGAGAGAAGAGACAGGAACAGGATCAAGTGTTGCCTCTCTCCTCGTCTTCCGTCTCCACGACTACCATCGCCACGCAGACGGACACCGGACCAGAATCCTCAGTTCCAACCCACAGTCACGCCCCAGTCCAGAGAGGCTCAGTGGGTAAGAGAGGGGGAGGAGTGGGCGGGGAGGTTGACAGCACCATAGTCTATCAATCAGTTCTTAGAATTCTATTTTGGTCTGTGGAGATCTGGATTAGTTTAATGTTGAGAGGCTGTTTTGGGGTCCAAAATCTGACATTAAGTCAAATTCATCCTATTTGTACTGGTGCGTGTTGCTTTAATGCGTGAATTGGTGTTTGTTTGTAGCCACCAGAGCTCCAAAGCCTCCCAGACCTTCTTTTCCTTTTATATCCAAACCTGATGACACGCCGTCGCACGTTGATGACACGACGGGAGCTGCTACTGCTACTGTCGACCCTGTCCTCTTCCTAGAAGACAGTCCGGCACTACACACACACACTCCGACCAGCACACACACCGAGAACACCAGACCAGCAGCGTTTCACAGTGATCTCTTGACCTCTGATTCTTTCTCAGCTCTGACCTTTGCCTCTGGCAGCCAGACCGACCAATGGGTGCAGTCCTCCTCGGTCCCACCCCCTCATTCCACTGTTGCCTTGACAACTCCCTCCTCCCCTCCTCCGCTTCATACCCGGCCCAGGCCACACCCTCGCACTAAGAATAGCCTTCGACCAATCAGGCGAGAGGTCAAGGTTCAGACCCTGGTGAGGCTGGGACAGACAGAAAGTGAGGTCACAGAGAACCAGGAAGTGAGTTATCAGGAGGGGAAGTACTTTCAGGAGCTCCTAGACGCCTTCAGCTCTGACGATTGGGGCTTCCCTGATCACCATAGCAACGAAAACAGAGAGAGCGAATCGGGAGAAGAAGAAGAAGAAGAGGAGGAAGATATGAGTACTCTGAGAGCCAGGATACAAGCCTTCGAGCAGCAGCAACAGGCAGAGGACCACGGTAGCCATGGAGACAACGGCACGTTGCTAGGGCGGGGGAGACCTGAACCCCGTCACCGAGTCCAGGTCCCGTCCAAACCGGCCCCTCCCATCGCCCCTAAACCCTCCCTCGCCACCAAGACATCCTGCAAAGGAGTCTGGCAAGGCGGAGGCTCGGTGGCGATCGCCGTGAACTTGACTGTTGATACAACCACCGCACAGCCCAAACCCAGTGACCCCTCTCCCAAACCCAGTGACCCCTCTCCCAAACCCAGTGACCCCTCTCCCAAGCCCAGTGACCCCTCTCCCAAGCCCAGTGACCCCTCTCCCAAGCCCAGTGACCCCTCTCCCTCTCCCAAACCCAGTGACCCCTCTCCCAAGCCTTTTAAGGCCACCTCAAGTACCCCTGTCCTTGCTCCTGTCCCTGCCCTTAACCCTATTGTCCCAATCCCTGCACCCCGACCCATGCTCCCTAGAAAGCCCCCCTCTGAACCCCAAAGACCAGACCGCCAGGCTGGGCAGACAGAGGGGACCCCGCCAATCCCCTGTCCTCCTCCCAGACCTCCAGTAGCACCCAGGACCAGACCCTCCGGAGACCTCCACAGCACCAACACTAGACCCTCCGGAGACCTCCACAGCACCAACACCAGACCCTCCGGAGACCTCCACAGCACCAACACCAGACCCTCCGGAGACCTCCACAGCACCAACACTAGACCAAGTGTTGCTCAGAAGCCCACTGCCATGACGGCACCCGGTCGAGCGAGTGGTAAGTGTGTGTAAAGCAGCACTAAGCTACCTATGATGTGTTTTGAGAAGTGTGATAGACTGATAACTGAGAAGTGTGATAGCCTGCTAACTGAGAAGTGTGATAGCCTGATAACTGAGAAGTGTGATAGCCTGCTAACTGAGAAGTGTGATAGCCTGCCTACTGAGAAGTGCGATAGCCTGCCTACTGAGAAGTGCGATAGCCCGATAACTGAGAAGTGTGATAGCCTGATAGCATGCATGCTAACTGAGAAGTGTGATAGCAGGCATGCTAACTGAGAAGTGTGATAGCGTGCATGCTAACTGAGAAGTGTGATAGCCTGCCTACTGAGAAGTGTGATAGCATGCATGCTAACTGAGAAGTGTGATAGCCTGCTAACTGAGAAGTGTGATATCATGCATGCTAACTGAGAAGTGCGATAGCCTGCTAACTGAGAAGTGTGATAGCCTGCCTACTGAGAAGTGTGATAGCATGCATGCTA
Organism: Salvelinus alpinus; assembly: GCF_045679555.1. Classification (NCBI taxonomy): domain Eukaryota; kingdom Metazoa; phylum Chordata; class Actinopteri; order Salmoniformes; family Salmonidae; genus Salvelinus; species Salvelinus alpinus. Next base: position 36,453,610 of record NC_092116.1, on the reverse strand, counting down.
ACTGAGAAGTGCGATAGCCTGCTAACTGAGAAGTGTGATAGCCTGCTAACTGAGAAGTGTGATAGCCTGCTAACTGAGAAGTGTGATAGCCTGCCTACTGAGAAGTGTGATAGCCTGCCTACTGAGAAGTGTGACAGCCTGCTAACTGAGAAGTGTGACAGCCTGCCTACTGAGAAGCGTGATAGCCTGCTAACTGAGAAGTGTGATAGCCTGCTAACTGAGAAGTGTGATAGCCTGCCTACTGAGAAGTGTGATAGCCTGCCTACTGAGAAGTGTGATAGCCTGCTAACTGAGAAGTGTGATAGCCTGATAACTGAGAAGTGTGATAGCCTGATAACTGAGAAATGTGATAGCATGCATGCTAACTGAGAAGTGTGATAGCATGCATGCTAACTGAGAAGTGTGATAGCATGCATGCTAACTGAGAAGTGTGATAGCCTGCCTACTGAGAAGTGTGATAGCCTGCCTACTGAGAAGTGTGATAGCCTGCCTACTGAGAAGTGTGATAGCCTGCCTACTGAGAAGTGTGATAGCCTGCCTACTGAGAAGTGCGATAGCCTGCTAACTGAGAAGTGTGATAGCCTGCCTATTGATAGGTGTGATAGCCTGCCTACTGAGAAGTGCGATAGCCTGATAACTGAGAAGTGCGATAGTCTGATAACTGAGAAGTGCGGTAGTCTGCCTACTGAGAAGTGCGATAGCCTGCCTACTGAGAAGTGCGATAGTCTGATAACTGAGAAGTGCGGTAGCCTGCCTACTGAGAAGTGCGATAGCCTGCCTACTGAGAAGTGCGATAGTCTGATAACTGAGAAGTGCGGTAGTCTGCCTACTGAGAAGTGCGATAGCCTGCCTACTGAGAAGTGCGATAGTCTGATAACTGAGAAGTGCGGTAGCCTGCCTACTGAGAAGTGCGATAGCCTGCTAACTGAGAAGTGTGATAGCCTGCCTACTGAGAAGTGTGATAGCCTGCCTACTGAGAAGTGTGATAGCCTGCTAACTGAGAAGTGTGATAGCCTGATAACTGAGAAGTGTGATAGCCTGATAACTGAGAAGTGTGATAGCATGCATGCTAACTGAGAAGTGTGATAGCCTGATAACTGAGAAGTGTGATAGCATGCATGCTAACTGAGAAGTGTGATAGCATGCATGCTAACTGAGAAGTGTGATAGCATGCATGCTAACTGAGAAGTGTGATAGCATGCATGCTAACTGAGAAGTGTGATAGCATGCATGCTAACTGAGAAGTGTGATAGCCTGCCTACTGAGAAGTGTGATAGCCTGCCTACTGAGAAGTGTGATAGCCTGCCTACTGAGAAGTGCGATAGCCTGCTAACTGAGAAGTGTGATAGCCTGCCTATTGATAGGTGTCATAGCCTGCCTACTGAGAAGTGCGATAGCCTGATAACTGAGAAGTGCGGTAGCCTGCCTACTGAGAAGTGCGATAGTCTGATAACTGAGAAGTGCGATAGCCTGCCTACTGAGAAGTGCGATAGCCTGCCTAACTGAGAAGTGCGGTAGTCTGCCTAACTGAGAAGTGCGGTAGCCTGCCTACTGAGAAGTGCGATAGTCTGATAACTGAGAAGTGCGATAGCCTGCCTACTGAGAAGTGCGATAGTCTGATAACTGAGAAGTGCGGTAGTCTGCCTACTGAGAAGTGCGATAGCCTGCCTACTGAGAAGTGCGATAGTCTGATAACTGAGAAGTGCGGTAGCCTGCCTACTGAGAAGTGCGATAGTCTGATAACTGAGAAGTGCGATAGCCTGCCTACTGAGAAGTGCGATAGCCTGCTAACTGAGAAGTGCGATAGCCTGATAACTGAGAAGTGTGATAGCCTGCCTACTGAGAAGTGTGATAGCCTGCCTACTGAGAAGTGCGATAGTCTGATAACTGAGAAGTGCGGTAGCCTGCCTACTGAGAAGTGCAATAGTCTGATAACTGAGAAGTGTGATAGCCTGCCTACTGAGAAGTGCAATAGTCTGATAACTGAGAAGTGCGATAGCCTGCCTACTGAGAAGTGCGATAGTCTGATAATTGAGAAGTGCGGTAGCCTGCCTACTGAGAAGTGCGATAATCTGATAACTGAGAAGTGCGGTAGCCTGCCTACTGAGAAGTGCAATAGTCTGATAACTGAGAAGTGCGGTAGCCTGCATACTGAGAAGTGCGATAGTCTGATAACTGAGAAGTGCGGTAGCCTGCCTACTGAGAAGTGTGATAGCCTGCCTACTGAGAAGTGTGATAGCCTGCTAACTGAGAAGCGTGATAGCATGCTAACTGAGAAGCGTGATAGCATGCTAACTGAGAAGCGTGATAGCATGCTAACTGAGAAGCGTGATAGCATGCTAACTGAGAAGTGTGATAGCCTGCTAACTGAGAAGCGTGATAGCATGCTAACTGAGAAGCGTGATAGCATGCTAACTGAGAAGCGTGATAGCATGCTAACTGAGAAGCGTGATAGCATGCTAACTGAGAAGCGTGATAGCATGCTAACTGAGAAGCGTGATAGCATGCTAACTGAGAAGTGTGATAGCCTGCCTACTGAGAAGTGTGATAGCCTGCTAACTGAGAAGCGTGATAGCATGCTAACTGAGAAGCGTGATAGCATGCTAACTGAGAAGCGTGATAGCATGCTAACTGAGAAGCGTGATAGCATGCTAACTGAGAAGTGTGATAGCCTGCTAACTGAGAAGCGTGATAGCATGCTAACTGAGAAGCGTGATAGCATGCTAACTGAGAAGCGTGATAGCATGCTAACTGAGAAGCGTGATAGCATGCTAACTGAGAAGTGTGATAGCATGCTAACTGAGAAGCGTGATAGCATGCTAACTGAGTTGTTTTCATCAAACATGGTGTTTCTTTTTTTTTATAGGATGTATGTGTCAGAAAACGTGCGAGAGTCATAATTTGTTACTCAACCCACCATGTGAAACCCAACAAAAAATGTCCTGATTGTGTGTGAACAGCCCCTGGTGTGGGTGTGTGTCAGTTTCAGTTTGAAAACCTCAGTTATGCCACAGGAGGTTGGTGGCACCCTAATTGGGGAGGATAGGCTCGGGGTAACGACTGGAGTGGAATGAGAGGAAATGGTATACAGTACAGAGCATTCAGAGAAGTGAAGAAGAAGAACTACATGTTGTTCTGCTACAGCCTGAATTTAAAATAGATTACACTGAGATTTTGTCACTGGCCTACACACACACACACACACACACACACACACACACACACACACACACACACACACACACACACACACACACACACACACACACACACACACTACCCCACATGTCAAAGTGGAATTGTTGTTTAGAAAATATTTACAAATTAATAAAAAATGAAAAGCTGAAATGTTTTTCAGTCAATAAGTATTCAACCCTTTTGTTATGGCAAGCTTATTTTTTTATTTAACCTTTATTTAACGAGACAAGTCTGTTAATAAGAACAAATTATTATTTACAATGACGGCCTACCGTCCGGCCAGACCCGGGCGGATGTTAAATAAGTTCAGGAGTAAAAATGTGCTTAACAAGTCACATAAGTTGCATGGACTCACTCTTTGTTCAATAATAATGTTTAACGTGATTTATGAATGACTACCTCATCTCTGTACCCCACACATACAATTATCTGTAAGGTCCCTCAGTAGAGCAGGGAATTTCAAACACAGATTCAACCACAAAGACCAGGGAGGTTTTCCAATGCCTCGCAGAGAAGGGCACCTACTGGTAGATAGCAGACATTGAATATCCCTTTGAGCGTGGTGACGTTATTAATTACACTTTGGATGGTGTATCAATACACCCAGTCACTACAAAGATACAGGTGTCCTTCCTAACTCAGTTGCCGGAGAGGAAGGAAACCACTCAGGGATTTCATCATGAGGCCAAAGGTGACTTTAAATCAGTTACAGAGTTTAACGGCTGTGATAGGGGAAAACAACTGAGGATGGATCAACAACATTGTAGTTACTCTACAATACTAATCTAATTGATGGAGTGAAAAGAAGGAAGCCTCTACACAATAAAAATATTCCAAAACATGCATCCTGTTTGCAATAAGCCACTAAAGTAAAACTTCAAAAAATGTGGCAAAGAAAGGTACTTTATGTCCTGAATACAAAGTGTTATATTTGGGGCAAACCCAACAGAGCACTGAGTTGGCTTTGCCCCATTAATAGACTATGTGCTGTCATCACTGAGTAACACTCTTCATATGTTCTAGCATGGTGGTGGCTGCGTCATGTTATGGGTATGCTTGTCATCGGCAAGGACTAGGGAGTTTTTTGGGGATAAAAAGAAACGGAATACCTTGTGAGATATACATGGAGGAGACTTAACCAAGCTAGTCGTCTTGACTACTTTCTTGTCTCTCTCTCTCTTGCATCAAAGATTTTAAAAGTTTGAATAGGAGACAGAATGCAATCGGATCATCATCTAATTGGCCTTCACATAACTCTTATAGGGTTTCCACGTGGACGTGGATATTGGAAATTTAATCAGAATTTACTGGAAGACAACTTATTTTTAACTAAGACAAAATAATTTATAACTGAATTTTTCCAATATAATATAGGTTCAGCAAATCCCCTTATTGTTTGGGATACATTTAAATGTACCTTTTAGGGGTCATTCAATTCAATATTCATCAATAATAAAAAAGCAGTTTCTGGCTAAAGAAGACTAACAAGGGAAATCCATTAACTAATAGTACAGGTAGATGGCAATAAAAACAATATTACAGAGATACAAAATAAGTTAGAGGAAAAACAAAAAGAACTTGAACTTATTCAAGAACCATCTAATGTAATCTATTACAAAAAATGAAGCAAACTGGATGGAATACGGAGAAAAATGCACAAAATTCTTCCTGAATCTCCAATACAGGAACGCTAACAAAAATAATTTGCAGAAACTCGTTGCTGAAGACAGAGTCATCTATGGTTCTCCGAGTGTTATTTTAAGAGGAAGCTAATTATTTTCCGTCTCATCCTCTCCCACTGAATGAAGATTACGGTAAGGAATTCTTTCCAAATAATATTTAAAAAATGGAAAATTAACAAATGTACAGAAAGATCAGTGCGAAGGCCAAATTACAGAGGAAGAACTTTTTGAGGGTATTAAATCCTTTCAGTCTGGAAAAACCCCAGGGCTTGATGGCATACCGGTAGAGGTATATCAAGCCTTTTTTTGATATACACAAAGCTCCATTGTTAGATTGTTTTAACTACTCCTATAGAAATGGTAGTCTGTCAGGTACTCAGCAGGAAGGTCTGATTTCTCTATTATTAAAACAAGACCCAGATGGCAAATATAAAGACCCGGTCTATCTAAAAAACTGGAGGCCCCTTACACTTCAATGTTGTGATGCAACAATAATAGCAAAATGCAAAGCGCTCAGAATTAAAAGGGTTTTACCAGGTATTGTTCATCCTGATCAGGCAGGTTTTTTACATGGACGATATATTGGAGATAATATACGACAACTACTAGAAATAATAGAACATCATGAAACATCTAAGAAGCCAGGAATGGTATTTATAGCGGATTTTGAAAATACCTTTTTATTTATAAATGATTTTATATATAAATGTCTGGATTTTTTCAATTTCAGTGATTCGCTTATAAAATTGGTAAAAATAATGTATAGCAACACCATGTGTAAAATAGTAAATAACGGCTACTTCTCAGAGTTTTGAATTGTCAGGAGGAGTTAAACAAGGGTGTCCGCTGTCACCATATCTATTCGTTATGGCCATCGAAATGCTAGCTATTAAAATCAGATTCAATAACAACATTAGAGGATTAGAAATCCAAGGCTTAAAAACAAAGGTGTCCATGTATGTTGACGACTCAAGTTTTATATTAAGTCCGCAAGCTAGATCCCTGCAATGTCTAATTGAAGATCTAGATAACTTTTCTGTACTCTCTGGACTAAAACCTAATTATGATAAGTGTACAATATTACGTATTGGATCTTTAAAAAATAAAACTTTTACATTACCCTGCAGTTTACCTATAAAATGGGCTGATGGTGAAGTAGACATACTTGGTATTCATATCACAAAATATATAAATAAGCTCCCAACAATGAAATTCAATAGAAAACTTGTAAAAATAGACACAATCCTGCAACCATGGAGAGGTAAATACCTGTGTATTTATGGAAAAATTGCCCTGATTAACTCCTTAGTCATATCTCAGTTTACTCACTTACTTATGGCGCTGCCTACTCCTGATGATTTATCTGGGACGCTAAACGAAATAAAGCGTGCCTATCTATATAATGAATATAAATTGGGTTGGTTGAGATGATTAAATATAATCACTAAACCTCTCTCTAAAAGCTTCACTCATTCAAAAGTTTTATTTGAACCCTAAATGGTTCTCCAGTAGATTACTAAGAAAAGCTCATCCATTGTTTAAAAATTGCCTTTTTGTCTTTGTGCAGATTGCCATGTCTCATTTTCGATTAATTGAAAATTATACTTTTTCAAAGTGTCTCTCTTTTTCAAACAAGCATTGCAGAGCTGGTTACAATTTCAGTTTCATCCCCCTGAAAAGATAGAACAAATATTATGGCTGAACTCAAATGTGCTGGTTGATAAAATACCTGTATTTATGGAAAAGATGTTTGAAAAGGGTATTTTGTTCTTAAATTGGAATGGTAGAGTTATGTCCTTCATGGAGTTATCAGAATTGTACGGGAAGGTCTGTTCAATCCAAAAGTACAACCAATTGATTACAGCATTGCTCCAAAAATGGAGGCGGGTGGCAGCGGGAGAAGGTAGGGAACTGGTCTGTCTGCCCAATATAAAGGATCAAAACTGGCGGAGGAATAAAAATTGCATAAATAGGAAATTACACCAGTTTCATTTGAGGACCAGAATGTTGACAACTGTGCCATACAGATTGTAAAATAGTTGGGAGGAGATTTTTGATGTACCGATTCCATGGTACAGGGTGTATTAGTTGATATATAAAACAACACAAGATTCAAGACTTCATGCTTTTCAGCTAAAATTATTATATAGAATTCTTGCCAGCAACAAAATGTTGAATATTTGGGGCATAAAATCATTGAAACTCTGCAGATTTTGTTGTGAGGATGCAGAATCAAAATACCATTTACTTTGGTATTGCCCTCAGGTAGCCTGTTTCTGGTCTCAGGTTCAGGAATGGCTGAAAATGCATAGCATTGATCTAAATTTGACCCTAGAAATAGTACTGTTAGGAGATCTGGAGAGACCGGGTCAGTCAATTACTAATATACTAATACTCTTAGTAAAAGTATTTATCTTCAACTTGCAATCTGTGGATTCGATTAGATAGATTATACGTTAAACATCACAGCATAGTTGAAAGATATAGGTTTCGTAGAAATCCTAAGAGGGTGGCCAGTCAGTAGAGACAGGTGGGATGGGCTGAGGGAAGCTGAGGGTTGGGATGTGGATTTGGAGACAAGTGGGAGTGGAGTTGCTGGGCGGGGGATAGAATGGTAGTCAAAGATAAAAGTAAAAAAATAAAGTCAAAATATTATTTTTTAATTCAATACTAAAAAATAAATAAATAATAAAAATAAACAGAATACAGCAGGCCAAATCCTAGTGGACAACCTGGTTCAGTCTGCTTTCCAACAGACACTGGGAGACGAGAACCAGAGCTCCAAGTCTAGGACCAAAAGGCTCCTTATTATTAACAGCTTCTATCCCCAAGCCATAAGACTGCTGAACAATTAATCAAATGGCCACCAGACTCTATTTACATTGACCACTTTATTTGCAGGTAGGGTAGGACTATTAGCATAGTCACTTTACCCCTACCCACATTTACAAATTACCTCCACTAACCTGTACCCCCACACATTGACTCTGTACCCCCCTGTATTCGTTATTGTTATTTTGTTATTACTTTTTATTTAATTTTTTACTTTAGTTTATTATAAAGTATTTTCTTAACTCTATTTCTTGAACTGCATTGTTGGTTAAGGACTTTTCACGGTAAGGTTGTATTCGGAGCTTGTGACAAATTAAAATTTTATTTGAAATTCACCTTTCAGCAGGACAATAGCCTAAAACACAAGGTTAAATATACACTGGAGTTGGTTACCAAGATGACATTGAATGTTCCTGAGTGGCATAGTTACAGTTTGGACTTAAATCATCTTGAAAATCTATGGCAAGATTTGAAAATGGATGTCTAGCCATGATCAACAACGAACTTGACAGAGCTTGAAGAATTTTTTAAAGAATAATGGGCAAATATTGTACAATCCAGGTGTGCAAAGTTCTTAAAGACTTAACCAGAAAGACTCACAGCTGTAATCGCTGCCAAAAGTGATTATAACATGTATTGACTCAGGGGTGTGAATACTTATTTAAATTTGATATTTATACATTTCATTTTCAATAAATTTGCAAAAATGTATTTTAAACATGTTTTCACTTTGTCGTTATGGGATATTGTGTGTAGATGGGTGAGGGAAACAAATATTTGGACCATTTTGTCTCTACCTTCTTGCCCTTTGTGTTGTTGTCTGTGCCCAATAATGTTTGTACCATGTTTTGTGTTGCTACCATGTTGTTTTGCTACCATGTTGTTGTCATATTGTGTTGCTGCCTTGCTATGTTGTTGTCTTAGGTCTCTCTTTATGTAGTGCAGTGGTGTCTCTCTTGTTCTGATGTGTGTTTTGTCCAATATTTATATGTTATTTATTTTTTATCCCAACCCCGGTCCCTGCAGGTGGTCTTTAACCTTTTGGTAGGCCGTCATTGTAAATAAGAAATGTGTTCTTAACTGACTGGTTAAATAAAGGTTAAATTTTAAAAAATTGAATTCAGGCTGTAAAACAACAAAATGTGGAATAAGTCGAGGGTTGTGGATATTTTCAGGAAGACACTGGATATAATTTCTGTGTATTTGACACCATTCCATTTGCTCCGTTCTTTTATGAGCCGTCCTCCCCTCAACAGCCTCCTGTGATTATGCACATAACTTTACATGACTATTAACTGTAACTGTAATTGCAAGTACTAAAATCATTTTTGAACCCTCTTCTCTCCTCTCTTCCTCTCCCCTCCTCTCCTCTCCCCTCCTCTCTCCTCTCCCCTCCTCTCCCCTCCTCTCCTCTCCTCTCCTTTCCTCTCCTCTCCTCTCCTCTCCTCTCCTCTCGTCTCCTCTCCTCTCTTCCTCTCTCCTCTCCCCTCCCCTCCTCTCCTCTCTTCCTCTCCCCTCCTCTCTCCTCTCCCCTCCTCTCTCCCCTCCCCTCCTCTCCCCTCCTCTCTCCCCTCCTCTCTCCTCTCCCCTCCCCTCCCCTCCTCTCTTCCCCTCCCCTCCCCTCCTCTCTTCCTCTCCCCTCCCCTCCTCTCCTCTCCCCTCCTCTCCCTTTCCTGTGTCTGGGACAGCCCTACCAGAGAACAGGAGACCTTCTCTGGCATCCAAACCCTCCATCCAGACCTTAACTCCAGCTCCAGTCCAGGCTACTCCCCCAACCTTAGCCCCATCTCCATCTCCAACCCCAAACCCAGCTCCAGTGCGGTCTACTCCCCCAGTCTTAACCCCAGCTCCAGTGGTGTCTACTCCCCCAGCGTTACCCCCAGCGTTACCCCCAGCGTTACCCCCAGCGTTACCCCCAGCTCCAGTGGTGTCTACTCCCCCAGCCTTACCCCCAGCTCCAGTGGTGTCTACTCCCCCAGCCTTACCCCCAGCTCCAGTGGTGTCTACTCCCCCAGCCTTACCCCCAGCTCCAGTGGTGTCTACTCCCCCAGCGTTACCCCCAGCGTTACCCCCAGCCCCAGTAGGGTCTACTCCCCCAGCCCCAGTAGGGTCTACTCCCCCAGCCCCAGTAGGGTCTACTCCCCCAGCGTTACCCCCAGCCCCAGTCCAAAGGAAAACCCAACCAGTCTCCACAGAGTCTGAACCTCCTCTTCCTCCTCGGTAAGTGTATCTGTGTCCTGGACTCCTGATAGACAGTATAGTCCTCTTGGTTAGTGACTCCTGATAGACAGTATAGTCCTCCTTGGTTAGTGTCTCCTGATAGACAGTATAGTCCTCCTCTTGGTTAGTGACTCCTGATAGACTGTATAGTCCTCCTCTTGGTTAGTGACTCCTGATAGACAGTATAGTCCTCTTGGTTAGTGACTCCTGATAGACAGTATAGTCCTCTTGGTTAGTGACTCCTGATAGACAGTATAGTCCTCCTTGGTTAGTGTCTCCTGATAGACTGTATAGTCCTCCTCTTGGTTAGTGACTCCTGATAGACTGTATAGTCCTCCTCTTGGTTAGTGACTCCTGATAGACAGTATAGTCCTCTTGGTTAGTGACTCCTGATAGACAGTATAGTCCTCCTTGGTTAGTGTCTCCTGATAGACAGTATAGTCCTCCTTGGTTAGTGACTCATGAAAGACTGTATAGTCCTCCTCTTGGTTAGTGACTCCTGATAGACTGTATAGTCCTCCTCTTGGTTAATGACTCCTGATAGACTGTATAGTCCTCTTGGTTAGTGACTCCTGATAGACTGTATAGTCCTCCTCTTGGTTAATGACTCCTGATAGACTGTATAGTCCTCTTGGTTAGTGACTCCTGATAGACTGTATAGTCCTCCTCTTGGTTAGTGACTCCTGATAGACTGTATAGTCCTCTTGGTTAGTGACTCCTGATAGACTGTATAGTCCTCCTCTTGGTTAGTGACTCCTGATAGACTGTATAGACCTCTTGGTTAGTGACTCCTGATAGACTGTATAGTCCTCCTCTTGGTTAGTGTCTCCTGATAGACTGTATAGTCCTCTTGGTTAGTGTCTCCTGATAGACTGTATAGTCCTCTTGGTTAGTGACTCCTGATAGACTGTATAGTCCTCCTCTTGGTTAGTGACTCCTGATAGACTGTATAGTCCTCCTCTTGGTTAGTGACTCCTGATAGACTGTATAGTCCTCCTCTTGGTTAGTGACTCCTGATAGACTGTATAGTCCTCCTCTTGGTTAGTGACTCCTGATAGACTGTATAGTCCTCCTCTTGGTTAGTGACTCCTGATAGACTGTATAGTCCTCCTCTTGGTTAGTGACTCCTGATAGACTGTATAGTCCTCCTCTTGGTTAGTGACTCCTGATAGACTGTATAGTCCTCCTCTTGGTTAGTGACTCCTGATAGACTGTATAGTCCTCCTCTTGGTTAGTGACTCCTGATAGACTGTATAGTCCTCCTCTTGGTTAGTGTCTCCTGATAGACTGTATAGTCCTCTTGGTTAGTGACTCCTGATAGACAGTATAGTCCTCTTGGTTAGTGACTCCTGATAGACTGTATAGTCCTCTTGGTTAGTGACTCCTGATAGACTGTATAGTCCTCCTCTTGGTTAGTGACTCCTGATAGACTGTATAGTCCTCCTCTTGGTTAGTGTCTCCTGATAGACTGTATAGTCCTCCTCTTGGTTAGTGACTCCTGATAGACTGTATAGTCCTCCTCTTGGTCAGTGACTCCTGATAGACTGTATAGTCCTCCTCTTGGTTAGTGACTCCTGATAGTCTGTATAGTCCTCCTCTTGGTTAGTGACTCCTGATAGACTGTATAGTCCTCCTCTTGGTTAGTGACTCATGATAGACTGTATAGTCCTCCTCTTGGTTAGTGACTCCTGATAGACTGTATAGTCCTCCTCTTGGTTAGTGACTCCTGATAGACTGTATAGTCCTCTTGGTTAGTGACTCCTGATAGACTGTATAGTCCTCCTTGGTTAGTGACTCCTGATAGACTGTATAGTCCTCCTCTTGGTTAGTGACTCCTGATAGACTGGTTAGTCCTCTTGGTTAGTGACTCCTGATAGACTGTATAGTCCTCTTGGTTAGTGACTCCTGATAGACTGTATAGTCCTCCTCTTGGTTAGTGACTCCTGATAGACTGTATAGTCCTCCTTGGTTAGTGACTCCTGATAGACTGTATAGTCCTCCTCTTGGTTAGTGACTCCTGATAGACTGGTTAGTCCTCTTGGTTAGTGACTCCTGATAGACTGGTTAGTCCTCTTGGTTAGTGACTCCTGATAGACTGTATAGTCCTCCTCTTGGTTAGTGACTCCTGATAGACTGTATAGTCCTCCTCTTGGTTAGTGACTCCTGATAGACTGTATAGTCCTCTTGGTTAGTGACTCCTGATAGACTGTATAGTCCTCCTCTTGGTTAGTGACTCCTGATAGACTGTATAGTCCTCCTCCTGGTTAGTGACTCCTGATAGACTGTATAGTCCTCCTTGGTTAGTGTCTCCTGATAGACTGTATAGTCCTCTTGGTTAGTGACTCCTGATAGACTGTATAGTCCTCCTCTTGGTTAGTGACTCCTGATAGACTGTATAGTCCTCCTTGGTTAGTGACTCCTGATAGACTGTATAGTCCTCCTCTTGGTTAGTGACTCCTGATAGACTGTATAGTCCTCCTTGGTTAGTGACTCCTGATAGACTGTATAGTCCTCCTCTTGGTTAGTGACTCCTGATAGACTGTATAGTCCTCCTCTTGGTTAGTGACTCCTGATAGACTGTATAGTCCTCCTTGGTTAGTGACTCCTGATAGACTGTATAGTCCTCCTCTTGGTTAGTGACTCCTGATAGACTGTATAGTCCTCCTTGTTATCATGTAGCTGGTCTCAAAGTAGTAGAAATGTACAATACTAATATAATAGTATAACTATGAATGTCTCTCTTTGTATATTCCAGACCACACACACACTCTTAACCTGTCTCTCTCTCTCTCTCGTTCTCTGTCTGTCTCTGTCCCTGTCTATCTCTCTCTCTCTCTCTCTCTCTCTCTCTGTCTCTGTCTCTCTCTGTCCCTGTCTCTCTCTCTCTCTCTCTCTCTCTCTGTCCCTGTCTCTCTCTCTCGTTCTTTCTCTCTCTCTGTCCCTCTCTCTCTCTCTCTCTCTGTCCCTGTCTCTCTCTCTCTGTCCCTGTCTCTCTCTCTCTGTCCCTGTCTCTCTCTCTCTGTCCCTGTCTCTCTCTCTCGTTCTCTCTCTCTCTGTTCCTCTCTCTGTCCCTGTTTCTCTCTCTCTCTGTCCCTGTCTCTCTCTCTCTGTCGCTGTCTCTCTCTCTCTGTCCCTGTCTCTCTCTGTCTCTGTCTGTGTGTCTCAGACCCCAGGGAGGGGTTAAGATGCTCCCTCTCCGCCCCCCTCCCATAAAGACTGTTCCTGGTCGACCCCCACCTCCCCAGGCTATCTCCGCCCCCTCTACTATATCATCCAATCAGCCATCCCCTCCCCAGGATGTCTCTGCCCCCTCTACCACATCAGCCAATCAACAGGCTGTCCCCGCCCCCTCCAATCAGCCGCAGGGTCAGAGTGCACCAAAGAGAGGGCCCCCTCTACCCCCCCGACCCAAGCCTGGACATCCCCTGTACAAGAACTACATGGTAAACAAACATCTACTGGCTGTAACCCCCACTATACTGTATATACAAAAGTATGTGGACACTCCTTCAAATTAGTGGATTCGGCTATTTCAGCCACACCCATTGCTGACAGGTGTATAAAATCGAGCACACAGAAATGCAACCTACGTAGACAAGGATTGGCTGTAGACTGGCTCGTACTGAAGAGTCTCAGTGACTTTCAACGTAGGATGCCACCTTTCACACAAGTCAGTTTGTCAAATTAATGCCCTACTAGAGCTCCCCCCCCCCCGGTCACCTGTAAGTGCTGTTATTGTGAAGTGGCTCAGCTGCGAAGTGGTTGGCCACACAAGCTCACAGAACGGGACCGCTGAGTGTTGAATGGCGTAAAAATCGTCTGTCCTCGGTTGCAACACCCACTACAGAGTTCCAAACTGCCTCTGGAAGCAACGTCAGCACAAGAACTGTTTGTCGGGAGCTTCATGAAATGGGTTTCCGTGGCCGAGCAGCCGCACACAAGCCTAAGATCACCATGCGCAATGTCAAGCGTCGGGTGGAGTGGTGTAAAGCTCGCCGCCATTGGACTCTGGAGCAGTGGACACGTGTCCTATGCAGTTATGAATCGCGCCTCAGTCCGACGGACAAATCTGGGTTTGGTGGATGCCAGGAGAACACTACCTTCCCCAATGCATAGTGCCAACTGTAAAGTTTGGTGGAGAAGGAATAATGGTCTGGGGCTGTTTTTCATGGTTCGGCCCCTTAGTTCCAGTGAAGGGAAATCTTAAAATTTCAGCATACAATGACATTCTAGACGATTCTGTGCTTCCAACTTTGTGGCAACAGTTTGGGGAAGGCCCTTTCCTGTTTCAGCATGAAAATGCACCAGTGCACAAAGTGAGGTCCATACAGAAATAGTTTGTTGAGATCAGTGTGGAAGAACTTGACTGGTCTGCACAGAGCCCTGACCTCAACCCATCGAACACCTTTGGGATAAATTGGGACGCCAACTGCGAGCCAGCCTTAACTGCCCGACCTCACTAATGCTCTAATGCTCTTGTGGCTGAATGGAAGCAAGTCCCCTCAGCAATGTTCCAACATCTAGTGGAAAGCCTTCCCAGAAGAGTGGAGGCTGTTATAGCATTAAAGGAGGGGACCAACTCCATATTAATGCCCATGATTTTGGAATTACATGTTCGATGAGCAGGTGTCCACATTGTGTGTGTGTGTGTGTGTGTGTGTGTGTGTGTGTGTGTGTGTGTGTGTGTGTGTGTGTGTGTGTGTGTGTGTGTGTGTGTGTGTGTGTGTGTGTGTGTGTGTGTGTGTGTGTGTGTGTGTGTGTGTGTGTGTATGAACTGTTGAATAAATGCATTTAGTCTTAATTGAGTGTTTAAAAACACGCTCCGGAACATTGGCGACTACTAAGATTTTTTTTTTTTACGTCCCGCTTTGGCCCGGAATATGTCAGTGTAGTTCATACATACATAATACATACATAATCTACACGGAACAAAAATATAAACGCAACATGTAACGTGTTGGTCCCATGTTTTCATGAGCTAAAATAAAAAACCCTAGAAATGTTCCATACGCACAAAAAGCTTCTTTCTCTAAAATGTTGGTTTACATTTTAAACAAACTAGTAGTTCCACCCCCTTCAACAGCCAGTGAAACTGCAGGGCACCAAATTCAAAAAACAGAAATCCCATAATTTAAATTCCTCAAGCATACGAGTATTTTTACACCATTTTAAAGCTACACTTGTTGTAAATCCAGCCAAAGTGTCCGATTTCAAAAATGTTTTACGACGAAAGCACACCAAACGATTACGTTAGGTATGAGCCAAGTCACAGAAAAAGAACGCCATTTTTCCAGCTAAAGAGAGCAATAACAAAAAGCAGAAATAGATATAAAATGAATCGCTAACCTTTGATAATCTTCAGATGACACTCATAGGACATGTATTTTTTGTTCGGTAAAGTTCATTTTTATATCCATTAATCTGAGTTTAGGCAAGACGCTACTGTATCACTTGGCAAAAAGCCTGAGAAAATGCAGAGCCCCAAATTAAAATTATTATTATTTATTTTTTTAAACAATACATTAATTACAGAATTCACAACACACTAATAAGTGTGTGCCTATCCTCCACTACCACATATCTACAACGCACAAATTCTACAACGCACAAAGTAGTTAAATGGTACTTGTGGTAAGGAAGGGCTGTATGCCATATTGTCCTTTCCTGTGACTGATAATCCATGTGTTTCCCTGTCTAATAACCAGATGGGAATGGCACTTGAACTAGCAGAGCAGGGCTCCAACGGCAGGAAGTCTGGAGAAGTCTCTTGCCAGGTAATGGGGCTTTAACATGAGGTGTTCAGAGGATGGGTGCAAAGGGAACTTTGACCTCTATAGAGAATGTGTGTGTGTGTGTGTGTGTGTGTGTGTGTGTGTGTGTGTGTGTGTGTGTGTGTGTGTGTGTGTGTGTGTGTGTGTGTGTGTGTGTGTGTGTGTGTGTGTGTGTGTGTGTGTGTGTGTGTGTGTGTGTGTGTGTGTGTGTGTTGTTGGTGTTTTGGTATGTATTCAGAACAGAGCAGCCAGTTCCAATCACCCCTTAGCATTTCTGAAGGGTCTGGTAGGTATAATCAGTGTTAGCATGTCTGAAGGGTCTGGTAGGTATAATCAGTGTTAGCATGTTAGCATGTCTGAAGGGTCTGGTAGGTATAATCAGTGTTAGCATGTCTGGTAGGTATAATCAGTGTTAGCATGTCTGAAGGGTCTGGTAGGTATAATCAGTGTTAGCATGTCTGGTAGGTATAATCAGTGTTAGCATGTCTGAAGGGTCTGGTAGGTATAATCAGTGTTAGCATGTCTGGTAGGTATAATCAGTGTTAGCATGTCTGAAGGGTCTGGTAGGTATAATCAGTGTTAGCATGTCTGGTAGTTATAATCAGTGTTAGCATGTCTGGTAGGTATAATCAGTGTTAGCATGTCTGGTAGGTATAATCAGTGTTAGCATGTCTGGTAGGTATAATCAGTGTTAGCATGTCTGGTAGGTATAATCAGTGTTAGCATGTCTGGTAGGTATAATCAGTGTTAGCATGTCTGGTAGGTATAATCAGTGTTAGCATGTCTGGTAGGTATAATCAGTGTTAGCATGTCTGGTAGGTATAATCAGTGTTAGCATGTCTGGTAGGTATAATCAGTGTTAGCATGTCTGGTAGGTATAATCAGTGTTAGCATGTCTGGTAGGTATAATCAGTGTTAGCATGTCTGGTAGGTATAATCAGTGTTAGCATGTCTGGTAGGTATAATCAGTGTTAGCATGTCTGGTAGGTATAATCAGTGTTAGCATGTCTGGTAGGTATAATCAGTGTTAGCATGTCTGGTAGGTATAATCAGTGTTAGCATGTCTGGTAGGTATAATCAGTGTTAGCATGTCTGGTAGGTATAATCAGTGTTAGCATGTCTGGTAGGTATAATCAGTGTTAGCATGTCTGGTAGGTATAATCAGTGTTAGCATGTCTGGTAGGTATAATCAGTGTTAGCATGTCTGAAGGGTCTGGTAGGTATAATCAGTGTTAGCATGTTAGCATGTCTGGTAGGTATAATCAGTGTTAGCATGTCTGGTAGGTATAATCAGTGTTAGCATGTCTGGTAGGTATAATCAGTGTTAGCATGTTAGCATGTCTGAAGGGTCTGGAAGGTATAATCAGTGTTAGCATGTTAGCATGTCTGGTAGGTATAATCAGTGTTAGCATGTTAGCATGTCTGGTAGGTATAATCAGTGTAATGGTAAATCTTCTGCTTCCAGGGGACTTGCTCATTTACCTTTATTCCATTTAATGAACTCCTTATATGGGTGTGTCTCAGAAACAGGACGTCCTGGTTCTGTTGGAGAAGGCAGACTCCACCCACGATGACTGTCTCCTGGGGGAGGAGTCAGGTCGGGTTCAAGGGTCACACATGACGGTCATCAACCCTCTGTCTGACCAATCACAGTCTCCCAACGACCAACACAACCAATCGGATCCCGCCTCGGATGACAAGAGCCAATTGAAGCCTCCCTCTGAATACAAGAGCCAATCAGAACCTCCGGTAAAATACGACACATATATCCTTGCAAAATATTTGTTTTATTATTTCATCTTTGTATTTTGCATTATCTCTCCATTTCCTCCTTCAGTCCATCCTCCCATCTCAGACCAGTGTAGAGAAGACCCAGCCGGTTACAGCACCTGTCAGGTGAGATACACAGACAGACAGACAGACAGACAGACAGACAGACAGACAGACAGACAGACAGACAGACAGACAGACAGACAGAGTGGTGAATTGTTATCCCCCGTCTCCGTGTGTGTGTGTAGTGGTCCGAGGTGTGTGGCGCGGTTCGACTACGAGGGTGAGGAGGAAGACGAGCTGACCTTCTCCGAGGGTAACGTCATCGCTCTGACGGAGGTGATTGATCAGGAGTGGGGGCGGGGTCAGATCCACGGGCGAATAGGAATCTTCCCCCTGGCCTTCACCGAGATCCTGGAGGAACTACCTCCGTTGGCAGGGTTACAGCCCATTGTCGAGACAACCAAGGAGACAACTGAATCCTCAGGTGAGCGAGACCCAAGGTCCTTCAATTACTCAACTATAAGACCTTGATTAGACCCAAGGTCCTTCAATTACTCAACTATAAGACCTTGATTAGAACCAAGGTCCTTCAATTATTCAGCTATAAGACCTTGATTAGACTTTTCCTTTCAATTTTAGTTGTTTCCATCTTGACCAAAGCCAAACATAATAGACCTAGATAGATTTGGCCAACTGGATTCTAGTGGAGAGCCTTGTTTTTCTGTCCTGTGAGGCTGGTTATCCTATAGTCTTGTCTTTCTGTCCTGTGAGGCTGGTTATCCTATAGTCTTGTCTTTCTGTCCTGTGAGGCTGGTTATCCTATAGTCTTGTCTTTCTCTACAGTGAGGCTGGTTATCCTATAGCCTTGTCTTTCAGTCCTGGGAGGCTGGTTATCCTATAGCCTTGTCTTTCAGTCCTGGGAGGCTGGTGATCCTATAGCCTTGTCTTTCTGTCCTGTGAGTCTGGTTATCCTATAGCCTTGTCTTTCTGTCCTGTGAGGCTGGTTATCCTATAACCTTGTCTTTCTGTCCTGTGAGGCTGGTTATCCTATAGCCTTGTCTTTCTGTCCTGTGAGGCTGGTTATCCTATAGCCTTGTCTTTCTGTCCTGGGAGGCTGGTTATCCTATAGCCTTGTCTTTCTGTCCTGTGAGGCTGGTTATCCTATAGCCTTGTCTTTCTGTCCTGTGAGGCTGGTTATCCTATAGCCTTGTCTTTCTGTCCTGTGAGGCTGGTTATCCTATAGTCTTGTCTTTCAGTCCTGTGAGGCTGGTTATCCTATAGCCTTGTCTTTCTCTACAGTGAGGCTGGTTATCCTATAGCCTTGTCTTTCTCTACAGTGAGGCTGGTTATCCTATAGCCTTGTCTTTCAGTCCTGTGAGGCTGGTTATCCTATAGCCTTGTCTTTCTGTCCTGGGAGGCTGGTTATCCTATAGCCTTGTCTTTCTGTCCTGGGAGGCTGGTTATCCTATAGCCTTGTCTTTCAGTCCTGTGAGGCTGGTTATCCTATAGCCTTGTCTTTCTGTCCTGTGAGGCTGGTTATCCTATAGCCTTGTCTTTCTGTCCTGTGAGGCTGGTTATCCTATAGCCTTGTCTTTCAGTCCTGTGAGGCTGGTTATCCTATAGCCTTGTCTTTCAGTCCTGTGAGTCTTTGAGAGTAGATAGTTAACCACATAGACAGGTTCATTAGGAGCAGAGTTAATGGTTAAATGTGAAACGGATCCTCTCTCTCCCTGGCAGAGGGTCTGAGTGGAATGTTTTGTCCACACAGCACACCCTTTAGTCAGCTGAAGATTTGTGGGTGTGTGTGCGCTTACGTGTGTGTGTGTGCATATTTGTGTGTTAATATTTATAAATGTGTATTTGTGTGTGTGTGTGTGTGTGTGTGTGCGTGTGTGTACGTGTGTGTGTGTGTGTGTGTGTGTGTGTGTGTGTGTGTGTGTGTGTGTGTGTGTGTGTGTGTGTGTGTGTGTGTGTGTGTGTGTGTGTGTGTGTGTGTGTGTGTGTGTGTGTGTGTGTGTGTGTGTGTGTGTGTGTGTGTGTGTGTGTGTGTGTGTGTGTTCTCTCTCAGACGTTCCAGACCAGTGGGTTGTGGCTCTTCACGACTTCCCAGGTCAGACTGCAGAGGATCTGTGGTTCCAGCAGGGGGCGCTGATCAGAGTAACACAGCGTGTCGACGCAGACTGGACCAGAGGAACACTGGACGGACGGGAGGGACTGTTCCCCACTACCTTCACACACACCTGTAACACAGGTAACACACAGAGTAGGGTGAAATAGACGCTGATCTGGGGTCAGTTTTGCGTTCCACGCCCCCACACTAATGGTTAAGGTTTGGGGGGGAGGGGAAGCTGATCCTAGATCAGTCCATAAGGGAGGCTTCATCTCGGGGTAACATGCACAGGACGCACACATTTTGGTCACAGAGTTTAACCATACTTTCTGCTCCTCTCTGCAGCTCAGCCAATGACGGGCCAGCCTGTGGCCAGGGGCGTGGCCAAGGTCCTGTTTGATTTCAGTGGAGAGAGCGAAGATGAGCTCTCACTGAAGGTAGGTGAAGGCAGGAGAAGGCAGATGAAGGTAGATGAAGGCAGGTGAAGGTAGATGAAGGTAGGAGAAGGTAGATGAAGGTAGATGAAGGTAGGTGAAGGCAGGTGAAGGCAGGAGAAGGTAGATGAAGGCAGGTGAAGGCAGGTGAAGGTAGGAGAAGGCAGGTGAAGGCAGGTGAAGTTAGGAGAAGGCAGATGAAGGTAGATGAAGGTAGATGAAGGCAGGTGAAGGTAGGTAAAGGTAGGTAAAGGTAGGAGAAGGTAGGAGAAGGCAGGAGAAGGTAGATGAAGGCAGGAGAAGGCAGGTGAAGGTAGGAGAAGGTAGGAGAAGGTAGGAGAAGGCAGATGAAGGCAGATGAAGACAGGTGAAGATGAAGGCAGGTGAAGGTAGGTGAAGGTAGGCTTGCTCAGCACTTTGTGAGTGTGTGTTGTTATTTTGTCACAAATGAAGTAGCAAGTCTAATGATTTGAGTACTTACTCTCTCCCTCTCTCTTTCTCCCCCTTCTCTCCCTTACTCCCCCCTCTCTCTTTCCCTGTCTTTTCCGCTGTCTCTCTCCCAGGCAGGGGAGGTAGTAACAGGGGTGGTGACAGTAGACGAGGAGTGGTATCTGGGGGATGCAGGAGGGAGGCGAGGCCTGGTCCCCAAAAACTATCTGAAACTGCTTCCTGACAGCTGCAAATAGGACCACGTACACTATGTGATATATATAAACTACATTGCCATAAGTATGTGGACAGCCCTTCAAATTAGTGGATTGGGTTATTTCAGCCACACCCGTTGCTGACAGGTGTATAAAACCGAGCACACAGCCATGCGATCTCCATAGACAAACATTGTCAGTAGAATGGCCCGTACTGAAGAGCTCAGTGATTTTTAAACGTGGCACCGTCATAGGATGCCACTTGTCCGACAAGTCAGTTGGTCAAATTTCTGCCCTGCTAGAGCTGCCCCGGTCAACTGTAGGTGCTGTTATTGTGAGGTGGTGTTAAACTCAACCCCCATTGGACCCAGTAGAGGAAGCGGGTTCTCCGGAGTTTGGTGGATGACAGGAGAACGCTACCTGCCCCAATGCATAGTGCCAACTGTAAAGTTTGGTGGAGAAGGAATAATGATCTGGGGCTGTTTTTCATGGTTCGGGCCTCTTAGTTCCAGTGAAGGGAAATCTTAACGCTACACCATACAATGACATTCTAGCCGATTCTGTGCTTCCAACTTTGTGGCAACAATTTGGGGAAGGCCCTTTCCTGTTTCGGCATGACAATGCCCCCGTGCACAAAGCGAGTTCCATACAGAAATGGTTTGTGGAAATCGGTGTGGAAGAACTTGACTGGCCTGCACAGAGCCCTGACTTCAACCCATCTAACACCTTTGGTATGAATTGTAAGTCCCTGTAGCAATGTTCCAACATCTGGTGGAAAGCCTTCCCAGAAGAGTGGAGGCTGTATTATAGCAGCTAATTGGGGACCAACTCCAAATGAATTCCCATGATTTTTGAATGAGATGTTCGACGAGCAGGTGTCCACATACTTTTGGTAATGTAGTGTATATATGAATATGTGCCTTCAGAAAATATTCATACCCCTTGACTTATACCATATTTTGTTTTACAGCCTGAATTCAAAATGGATTAAATAGTTTTTTCCTCACCAATCCACACACAATAATGTATAATGACATCACCATACCCCATAATGACATCACAATACCCCATAATGACATCACAATACCCCATAATGACATCACAATACCCCATAATGACATCACAATACCCCATAATGACATCACAATACCCCATAATGACATCACAATACCCCATAATGACATCACAATACCCCATAATGACATCACAATACCCCATAATGACAAAGTGAAAACATGTTCTTAGAAATGTTTGCAAATTTATTGAAAATATCTAATTTACGTAGGTATTTACACCCCTGAGTCAATACTTTGTAGAAGCACCATTGACAGTTACACAATCCACGTGTGGAAAGCTAACATTTGCCCATTTATTATTTGCAAAATTCTTCAAGCTCTGTCAAATTGCTTGTTGATCATTGCTAGACAACCATTTTCTTGACATAGATTTAAGTCAAAACTGTAACTCGGCCACTCGGGAACATTAAAGTCACCATTGGCCTTTATGGTGAAATCCCTGAGCGGTTTCCTTCCTCTCCAGCAACTAAGTTAGGAAGGACGCCTGCATCTTTGTATTGACTTGGTGTATTGACACACCATCCAAAGTGTAATTAATAACGTCACCATGCTCAAAGGGATATTCAATGTCTGCTTTTTATATTTTTACCCATCTACCAATAGGTGCCCTTCTTTGTGAGGCAATGGAAAAACTCCCTGGTCTTTGTGGTTGAATCTGTGAAATTCACTGCTCGACTGAGGGAACTTACAGATAATTGTATATGTGGGGTACAGAGATGAGGTAGTCATTCAAAAACCATGTTAAACACTATTATTGCACACAGAGTGAGTCCATGCAACTTATTATGTGACTCCTGAACTTATTTAGTCTTGATATAACAAAGGAGTTGAATACTTATTGACTCAAGACATTTCAGCTTTTCATTTTTTAAATTCATTTGTAAACATTTCTCTAAACATTATTCCACTTTTGACATTATGGGGTATTGTGGGTAAGTCCAATGATAGAAAATCTCAATTTGAATCCATTTTAAATTCCGTCTACCAGAACAACATGTGGAGGAAGGGGTGTACATATATACTGAGTATACAAAGCATTGCTCTTTCCATGACTGACCAGCTGAATCCAGGTAAACGATGCTTTATCGATTTGACATCCACTTCAAATCAGTGTAGATGAAGAGAAGGAGACGGGGGTTAAAGCTATGATGCTTTATCGATTTGACATCCACTTCAAATCAGTGTAGATGAAGAGAAGGAGACGGGGGTTAAAGCTATGATGCTTTATCGATTTGAAATCCACTTCAAATCAGTGTAGATGAAGAGAAGGAGACGGGTTAAAGAAGGATGTTTAAGCCTTGAGACGTGGATTGTGTATGTGTGCCATTCAGAAGGTGAACGGGCAAGACAAAAATATTGAATTGCCTTTGAATAGGGTATGGTAGTAGGGTGCCAGGCACACTGGTTTGTGTCAAGAACTGCAACGCTGCTGGGGATTTTCACGCTCAACCGTTTCCTGTGTGTATTAAGAATGGTCCACCACCCAAAGGATGTCCAACCAACTTGACACAACTGTGGGAAGCATTGGATTCAGCATGGCCCAGCATGCCTGTGGAACGCTTTTGACACTTTGTAGAGTCCAGGCCCCGACGAATTGAGGCTGTTCTGAGGGCAATAGGGGGGTGCAATTGAATGTTAGGAAGGTGTTCCTAATGTTTTGTCCACTGTGTATATAACAGGTCTATGTGGGTGTGTGAGGTACAGGGACAGAGAGAAAGTGTTTGTTAAGCGAATGAATGAATGAATGAGTATGTGTTGTTGAACTGATGTGGTTGATGAACATTCTGTTTACATCTCAGTATGATAAGGAATAGATAGAAAACAGTTTGGCAAACTGTCCTCCATATTGACACCACACTGTCCTCCATATTGACACCACACTGTCCTCCATATTGACACCACACTGTCCTCCATATTGACACCACACTGTCCTCCATATTGACACCACACTGTCCTCCATATTGACACCACACTGTCCTCCATATTGACACCAAACTGTCCTCCATATTGACACCACACTGTCCTCCATATTGACACCACACTGTCCTCCATATTGACACCACACTGTCCTCCATATTGA
The DNA here is from genome assembly GCF_045679555.1 of Salvelinus alpinus. Lineage (NCBI taxonomy): Eukaryota > Metazoa > Chordata > Actinopteri > Salmoniformes > Salmonidae > Salvelinus > Salvelinus alpinus. The sequence continues at coordinate 36,429,790 of NC_092116.1, read as the reverse complement.
CACCACACTGTCCTCCATATTGACACCACACTGTCCTCCATATTGACACCAAACTGTCCTCCATATTGACACCACACTGTCCTCCATATTGACACCACACTGTCCTCCATATTGACACCACACTGTCCTCCATATTGACACCACACTGTCCTCCATATTGACACCACACTGTCCTCCATATTGACACCAAACTGTCCTCCATATTGACACCACACTGTCCTCCATATTGACACCACACTGTCCTCCATATTGACACTAAACTGTCCTCCATATTGACACCAAACTGTCCTCCATATTGACACCACACTGTCCTCCATATTGACACCACACTGTCCTCCATATTGACACCACACTGTCCTCCATATTGACACCACACTGTCCTCCATATTGACACCACACTGTCCTCCATATTGACACCACACTGTCCTCCATATTGACACCAAACTGTCCTCCATATTGACACCACACTGTCCTCCATATTGACACTAAACTGTCCTCCATATTGACACCAAACTGTCCTCCATATTGACACCAAACTGTCCTCCATATTGACACCAAACTGTCCTCCATATTGACACCACACTGTCCTCCATATTGACACCACACTGTCCTCCATATTGACACCAAACTGTCCTCCATATTGACACCACACTGTCCTCCATATTGACACCACACTGTCCTCCATATTGACACCACACTGTCCTCCATATTGACACCACACTGTCCTCCATATTGACACCACACTGTCCTCCATATTGACACCACACTGTCCTCCATATTGACACCACACTGTCCTCCATATTGACACCAAACTGTCCTCCATATTGACACCACACTGTCCTCCATATTGACACTAAACTGTCCTCCATATTGACACCAAACTGTCCTCCATATTGACACCAAACTGTCCTCCATATTGACACCACACTGTCCTCTATATTGACACCAAACTGTCCTCCATATTGACACCACACTGTCCTCCATATTGACACCAAACTGTCCTCCATATTGACACCACACTGTCCTCCATATTGACACCACACTGTCCTCCATATTGACACCACACTGTCCTCCATATTGACACCACACTGTCCTCCATATTGACACCACACTGTCCTCCATATTGACACTAAACTGTCCTCCATATTGACACCACACTGTCCTCCATATTGACACCAAACTGTCCTCCATATTGACACCACACTGTCCTCCATATTGACACCACACTGTCCTCCATATTGACACCACACTGTCCTCCATATTGACACCACACTGTCCTCCATATTGACACCACACTGTCCTCCATATTGACACCACACTGTCCTCCATATTGACACCACACTGTCCTCCATATTGACACCACACTGTCCTCCATATTGACACCAAACTGTCCTCCATATTGACACCACACTGTCCTCCATATTGACACCACACTGTCCTCCATATTGACACCACACTGTCCTCCATATTGACACCACACTGTCCTCCATATTGACACCACACTGTCCTCCATATTGACACCACACTGTCCTCCATATTGACACCACACTGTCCTCCATATTGACACCACACTGTCCTCCATATTGACACCACACTGTCCTCCATATTGACACCACACTGTCCTCCATATTGACACCACACTGTCCTCCATATTGACACCACACTGTCCTCCATATTGACACCACACTGTCCTCCATATTGACACCACACTGTCCTCCATATTGACACCACACTGTCCTCCATATTGACACCACACTGTCCTCCATATTGACACCACACTGTCCTCCATATTGACACCACACTGTCCTCCATATTGACACCACACTGTCCTCCATATTGACACCACACTGTCCTCCATATTGACACCACACTGTCCTCCATATTGACACCACACTGTCCTCCATATTGACACCACACTGTCCTCCATATTGACACCACACTGTCCTCCATATTGACACCACACTGTCCTCCATATTGACACCACACTGTCCTCCATATTGACACCACACTGTCCTCCATATTGACACCACACTGTCCTCCATATTGACACCACACTGTCCTCCATATTGACACCACACTGTCCTCCATATTGACACCACACTGTCCTCCATATTGACACCAAACTGTCCTCCATATTGACACCACACTGTCCTCCATATTGACACCACACTGTCCTCCATATTGACACCACACTGTCCTCCATATTGACACCACACTGTCCTCCATATTGACACCACACTGTCCTCCATATTGACACCACACTGTCCTCCATATTGACACCAAACTGTCCTCCATATTGACACCACACTGTCCTCCATATTGACACCACACTGTCCTCCATATTGACACCACACTGTCCTCCATATTGACACTAAACTGTCCTCCATATTGACACCACACTGTCCTCCATATTGACACCACACTGTCCTCCATATTGACACCACACTGTCCTCCATATTGACACCACACTGTCCTCCATATTGACACCAGACTGTCCTCCATATTGACACCACACTGTCCTCCATATTGACACCACACTGTCCTCCATATTGACACTAAACTGTCCTCCATATTGACACCACACTGTCCTCCATATTGACACCACACTGTCCTCCATATTGACACCACACTGTCCTCCATATTGACACCACACTGTCCTCCATATTGACACCAAACTGTCCTCCATATTGACACCACACTGTCCTCCATATTGACACCACACTGTCCTCCATATTGACACCACACTGTCCTCCATATTGACACCAAACTGTCCTCCATATTGACACCACACTGTCCTCCATATTGACACCACACTGTCCTCCATATTGACACCACACTGTCCTCCATATTGACACCACACTGTCCTCCATATTGACACCAAACTGTCCTCCATATTGACACCACACTGTCCTCCATATTGACACCAAACTGTCCTCCATATTGACACCACACTGTCCTCCATATTGACACCACACTGTCCTCCATATTGACACCACACTGTCCTCCATATTGACACTAAACTGTCCTCCATATTGACACCACACTGTCCTCCATATTGACACCACACTGTCCTCCATATTGACACCACACTGTCCTCCATATTGACACCACACTGTCCTCCATATTGACACCACACTGTCCTCCATATTGACACCACACTGTCCTCCATATTGACACCACACTGTCCTCCATATTGACACCACACTGTCCTCCATATTGACACCACACTGTCCTCCATATTGACACCACACTGTCCTCCATATTGACACCACACTGTCCTCCATATTGACACCACACTGTCCTCCATATTGACACCACACTGTCCTCCATATTGACACCACACTGTCCTCCATATTGACACCACACTGTCCTCCATATTGACACCACACTGTCCTCCATATTGACACCACACTGTCCTCCATATTGACACCACACTGTCCTCCATATTGACACCACACTGTCCTCCATATTGACACCACACTGTCCTCCATATTGACACCACACTGTCCTCCATATTGACACCACACTGTCCTCCATATTGACACCACACTGTCCTCCATATTGACACCACACTGTCCTCCATATTGACACCACACTGTCCTCCATATTGACACCACACTGTCCTCCATATTGACACCACACTGTCCTCCATATTGACACCACACTGTCCTCCATATTGACACCACACTGTCCTCCATATTGACACCACACTGTCCTCCATATTGACACCACACTGTCCTCCATATTGACACCACACTGTCCTCCATATTGACACCACACTGTCCTCCATATTGACACCACACTGTCCTCCATATTGACACCACACTGTCCTCCATATTGACACCACACTGTCCTCCATATTGACACCACACTGTCCTCCATATTGACACCACACTGTCCTCCATATTGACACCACACTGTCCTCCATATTGACACCACACTGTCCTCCATATTGACACCACACTGTCCTCCATATTGACACCAAACTGTCCTCCATATTGACACCAAACTGTCCTCCATATTGACACCAAACTGTCCTCCATATTGACACCACACTGTCCTCCATATTGACACCACACTGTCCTCCATATTGACACCAAACTGTCCTCCATATTGACACCAAACTGTCCTCCATATTGACACCAAACTGTCCTCCATATTGACACCACACTGTCCTCCATATTGACACCACACTGTCCTCCATATTGACACCACACTGTCCTCCATATTGACACCACACTGTCCTCCATATTGACACCACACTGTCCTCCATATTGACACCAAACTGTCCTCCATATTGACACCAAACTGTCCTCCATATTGACACCAAACTGTCCTCCATATTGACACCACACTGTCCTCCATATTGACACCAAACTGTCCTCCATATTGACACCACACTGTCCTCCATATTGACACCACACTGTCCTCCATATTGACACCACACTGTCCTCCATATTGACACCACACTGTCCTCCATATTGACACCAAACTGTCCTCCATATTGACACCACACTGTCCTCCATATTGACACCACACTGTCCTCCATATTGACACCACACTGTCCTCCATATTGACACCAAACTGTCCTCCATATTGACACCAAACTGTCCTCCATATTGACACCACACTGTCCTCCATATTGACACCAAACTGTCCTCCATATTGACACCACACTGTCCTCCATATTGACACCAAACTGTCCTCCATATTGACACCACACTGTCCTCCATATTGACACCACACTGTCCTCCATATTGACACCACACTGTCCTCCATATTGACACCACACTGTCCTCCATATTGACACCACACTGTCCTCCATATTGACACCACACTGTCCTCCATATTGACACCACACTGTCCTCCATATTGACACCACACTGTCCTCCATATTGACACCACACTGTCCTCCATATTGACACCACACTGTCCTCCATATTGACACCACACTGTCCTCCATATTGACACCACACTGTCCTCCATATTGACACCACACTGTCCTCCATATTGACACCACACTGTCCTCCATATTGACACCACACTGTCCTCCATATTGACACCACACTGTCCTCCATATTGACACCACACTGTCCTCCATATTGACACCACACTGTCCTCCATATTGACACCACACTGTCCTCCATATTGACACCACACTGTCCTCCATATTGACACCACACTGTCCTCCATATTGACACCACACTGTCCTCCATATTGACACCACACTGTCCTCCATATTGACACCACACTGTCCTCCATATTGACACCACACTGTCCTCCATATTGACACCACACTGTCCTCCATATTGACACCACACTGTCCTCCATATTGACACCACACTGTCCTCCATATTGACACCACACTGTCCTCCATATTGACACCACACTGTCCTCCATATTGACACCACACTGTCCTCCATATTGACACCACACTGTCCTCCATATTGACACCACACTGTCCTCCATATTGACACCACACTGTCCTCCATATTGACACCACACTGTCCTCCATATTGACACCACACTGTCCTCCATATTGACACCACACTGTCCTCCATATTGACACCACACTGTCCTCCATATTGACACCACACTGTCCTCCATATTGACACCACACTGTCCTCCATATTGACACCACACTGTCCTCCATATTGACACCACACTGTCCTCCATATTGACACCACACTGTCCTCCATATTGACACCACACTGTCCTCCATATTGACACCACACTGTCCTCCATATTGACACCACACTGTCCTCCATATTGACACCACACTGTCCTCCATATTGACACCACACTGTCCTCCATATTGACACCACACTGTCCTCCATATTGACACCACACTGTCCTCCATATTGACACCACACTGTCCTCCATATTGACACCACACTGTCCTCCATATTGACACCACACTGTCCTCCATATTGACACCACACTGTCCTCCATATTGACACTAAACTGTCCTCCATATTGACACCACACTGTCCTCCATATTGACACCAAACTGTCCTCCATATTGACACCAAACTACACTCCATATTGACACCACACTGTCCTCCATATTGACACCACACTGTCCTCCATATTGACACCAAACTACACTCCATATTGACACCACACTGTCCTCCATATTGACACTAAACTGTCCTCCATATTGACACCACACTGTCCTCCATATTGACACTAAACTGTCCTCCATATTGACACCACACTGTCCTCCATATTGACACTAAACTGTCCTCCATATTGACACCACACTGTCCTCCATATTGACACTAAACTGTCCTCCATATTGACACCACACTGTCCTCCATATTGACACCACACTGTCCTCCTAATTGACACCAAACTACACTCCATATTGACACTAAACTGTCCTCCATATTGACACCACACTGACACTAAACTACCTAAACTATATTACATCTCAGTACTTTACTTTGGTGCCAAATTGGCAGCCGTTGAAGTTCTACATCTGAAACAGTTTGCTGAATCCTGTTGAAATCTATCCCCGTATCAGAATATCACCAGCAAGCCAGCCTTACAGCACAGTGCTTTTCAACCATAGAAATATAATTACTAGAATGGTAATCCACATTCAAGTCTATGGGTCTGTGACGGGTGGTGCGGTGCCCATTTTGAGTGTACCCAAGGGGGTGTAGTTCAATTGCCATTGTCTATTGGGCTGTTAACCATTCCAGTGATTGTATTTCTTTGTTTTTAACCTGGTACTTACCTGGTCATGTATTTCATAAGGTAACCTAGTGGTCACTTTAATAACAGCTTTCTATGGGGGTGAATCCTAACTTTCACTTCAGTCTCATTTTTCATTTAGTCTGTGAAAATGTGACTTGAGTGGAGATTGGTTTAGGATTTTCTTTCTGTGTTTAACTGCTTTGTGTCATTTACATACTGTATAACTGGATGTTCCATACAGGCTTTTTAATCAAAATAAAACATGTTTTAATACTAGTGCTTCTATGACTCATTATGGAAGCTTCTCTGGTGGTTGGCAAAGGCAGGTGGTTGGCAAAGGCAGGTGGTTGGCAAAGGCAGGTGGTTGGCAAAGGAAGGTGGTTGGCAAAGGCAGGTGGTTGGCAAAGGCAGGTGGTTGGCAAAGGCAGGTGGTTGGCAAAGTAACAATCAACGACCAGTAGTCAAGATGTCGTCTACAAGTAACAATCAACGACCACTAGTCAAGATGTCGTCTACAAGTAACAATCAACGACCACTAGTCAAGATGTCGTCTTTTATTCTCACTTTTTGATGTGTTGTTACAGATACAAACCATACCCCTCCCAGACACACAATACATATCACCATCATCAAACCAGGTTGTTTAAACATATACCCCTCCCAGACACACAATACATCTCTTCATCATCATCATCATCATTAAACCAGGTTGTTTTAACATATACCCCTCCCAGACACACAATACATATCACCATCATCAAACCAGGTTGTTTAAACATATACCCCTCCCAGACACACAATACATCTCTTCATCATCATCATCATCATTAAACCAGGTTGTTTAAACATATACCCCTCCCAGACACACAATACATCTCTTCATCATCATCATCATCATAAACCAGGTTGTTTTAACATATACCCCTCCCAGACACACAATACATCTCTTCATCATCATCATCATCATTAAACCAGGTTGTTTTAACATATACCCCTCCCAGACACACAACACATCTCTTCATCATCATCATCATCATTAAACCAGGTTGTTTTAACATATACCCCTCCCAGACACACAACACATCTCTTCATCATCATCATCATCATTAAACCAGGTTGTTTTAACATATACCCCTCCCAGACACACAACACATCTCTTCATCATCATCATCATCATTAAACCAGGTTGTTTTAACATATACCCCTCCCAGACACACAATACATCTCTTCATCATCATCATCATCATTAACCCAGGTTGTTTTAACATATACCCCTCCCAGACACACAACACATCTCTTCATCATCATCATCATTAAACCAGGTTGTTTTAACATATACCCCTCCCAGACACACAATACATCTCTTCATCATCATCATCATCATTAAACCAGGTTGTTTTAACATATACCCCTCCCAGACACACAATACATCTCTTCATCATCATCATCATCATTAAACCAGGTTGTTTTAACATATACCCCTCCCAGACACACAACACATCTCTTCATCGTGCTTTATAAATATAGTAACAATCAAATTAAACTACTTAATATATTTCCCCTTATAACTGTAAAACAACTCTAATCATACTTAGTGACATAATTGGCCCCATTTCATTTAACTGATGACACTTTCTGGCCAGCGTCTTCTGAGGCGCAGAGACGCCATTCAAAATGTCTACTGACTCATTACAACTTCAGCTTTACGGACGAGGTGATTTCGTCCCTCTGTGACCAAGAAGAAAGTGGTCTTATTTAAATTCTACGAAAATGATTTAGTATCGTTTCATATTGAGAGCTCTAAATTCGGGCATGATAATATTAGCGAGATGAGCCTGTCTGCTGTAATCGCTAGAGTCGCATTTCATATGCCTTAATGTGAACAGAGCTGGAAGGTTCACAACCAAGGGGACCCTTTGTCTGGATAGGCCAGAAAATGTGATGTGTAGCTCCCCCTATGCAAATGAAGTGTCAAGATTTGACATACTGTATTTCAGATGCGAGCGGAGAATGGTATGTGAAGCGGGACGTTCCGGTACACTACAGAGTACGTCAGCTGAGCGGAGCTGGAGCGTAGGCCTTCTGGTCCACTCCATATGTCGCTCCAAGTAGCGCTCACATCAAGTAGTCTATTTGTGTGCTGCTATATATATAGCTACTGTTCATGGAGTTCACTAAATAGTTTCATAAAGAAACCGATAAAACACACAGGTGCAACATCAAAGTGATTTACAGAGATGACGGCCAAGAGAGGGGGTGTGGTGATGTAACGTCCACAACTAAAGAATCACTGTGGAATCTGAAAATACACGCGTTCCGGTAAGCATGACGGTGTACTTACCACATGCACATGTTAACAGAAAGGAACGAGGTGTGTAAGATAACGAAGTGTGTCATTGTAGCAAAATATTTATAAACTAAAAATCTGATCTTTTAAAAGTTACCTTCATTAATGTTCCATTATCTATACAAAAGGCCATAATTGATTTTGGCCCAATAGGCCTGGCATATTCCCATGTTCAAGGAGCTTTCTGTTTTGATTGGGTTATTCTAAACAACTCTGCATCTCTGGCAAGCCTGACATGAGTGGCCAAAGGGCGTCCCCAGTGGCTCTGCCAGCACAGAGAGGATATTCTCCGCTGCTGTTCGGCTCTCCAGGCACCGTCCCATGAGCCTGAAGCCCCAGACGGACCAGATTCGTGTTTCTAAAAATGAATTCAAACGGCCTTGTAGACTGAGCCTAAAAAAATGAATTTTTTTCGTTTAATTTGTCTTTCATTCTAAGTAAGTCACAGCCTATATGCGCATTTTTTTTTTCTAGACTATAATGATTTAATACACCGAAATGTTTAAATGCCGCACGCTTTATGTCCTTACCAGCATATTGTGTCACACTCGCAAATTCTTCACAATGTATTTCTTTGTAGGCTATAGCTTTGAAATAATATAGCCGAAATAATTCATTTTTGTTACTTCTTAGTAACAAAAATTGTTACTTGTTACTTCTTTGTTACTACTTACTTCTTCTGTTTGGCTCCTGACCTATTCAGAGTGTTAATATACTGTTTATATGACATGTGGCCTATTTAGAGTGTTAATATGCTGTTTAATATGACATGTGGTCTATTCAGAGTGTTAATATGCTGTTTAATATGACATGTGGCCTATTCAGAGTGTTAATATGCTGTTTAATATGACATGTAGCCTATTTAGAGTGTTAATATGCTGTTTAATATGACATGTGGCCTATTCAGAGTGTTAATATGCTGTTTAATATGACATGTGGCCTATTCAGAGTGTTAATATGCTGTTTAATATGACATGTAGCCTATTTAGAGTGTTAATATGCTGTTTATATGACATGTGGCCTATTCAGAGTGTTAATATGCTGTTTAATATGACATGTGGCCTATTCAGAGTGTTAATATGCTGTTTAATATGACATGTGGCCTATTCAGAGTGTTAATATGCTGTTTAATATGACATGTGGCCTATTCAGAGTGTTAATATGCTGTTTATATGACATGTGGCCTATTCAGAGTGTTAATATGCTGTTTAATATGACATGTGGCCTATTCAGAGTGTTAATATGCTGTTTAATATGACATGTGGCCTATTCAGAGTGTTAATATGCTGTTTAATATGACATGTGGCCTATTCAGAGTGTTAATATGCTGTTTAATATGACATGTGGCCTATTCAGAGTGTTAATATGCTGTTTAATATGACATGTGGCCTATTCAGAGTGTTAATATGCTGTTTAATATGACATGTGGCCTATTCAGAGTGTTAATATGCTGTTTAATATGACATGTGGCCTATTCAGAGTGTTAATATGCTGTTTAATATGACATGTATCCTATTCAGAGTGTTAATATGCTGTTTAATATGACATGTAGTCTATTCGGAGTGTTAATATGCTGTTTAATATGACATGTGGCCTATTCAGAGTGTTAATATGCTGTTTAATATGACATGTAGCCTATTCAGAGTGTTAATATGCTGTTTAATATGACATGTGGCCTATTCAGAGTGTTAATATGCTGTTTAATATGACATGTAGTCTATTCAGAGTGTTAATATACTGTTTAATATGACATGTAGTCTATTCAGAGTGTTAATATGCTGTTTAATATGACATGTAGCCTATTCAGAGTGTTAATATACTGTTTAATATGACATGTAGTCTATTCAGAGTGTTTATATGCTGTTTAATATGACATGTAGTCTATTCAGAGTGTTTATATGCTGTTTAATATGACATGTAGTCTATTCAGAGTGTTTATATGATGTTTAATATGACATGTAGTCTATTCAGAGTGTTTATATGCTGTTTAATATGACATGTGGCCTATTTGAAATTATGAGCGCTTCTTACATTCACCTTTTCATGTTTATTCAAATACTTTTAATTCAAATAATATGTTTTTGTTTCATTACTTCAAAACCAAATGGTAGGTCTAGGTAGTCACAAAAAAATAGATGGGTGTTGGTGGTTAAATTGTTATTTTACTGAATGGAGCGAATTTGTAGTGGCAGGTTTTTTCTTCCCTCTGTGTGCAAGGAGAGGTTTTTAGTGGAGTGGTTGAAAAGGACGTGGAGCTCCAGGAGCGACGAGCAGGATTTCCGACTGCTCAATTCCGCTCACCCACTCTGGTACACAAAACATCTTGGGTTGAACCAGTCCAGAACCGCTTCAAGTCCCCTTAAAATAAAAATCTAATTAAACTACTCATTCCTATAGTTCAGAGTTAAATAACACTATGTGAGAACAATATTTATTTGTCAACAAATGTTACATTTTTGTCATTATAATAAGGTTGGTTGCAACTTGAAAATCGTTGTGGATATCTGTTGCCGCTAAAAGTCGACTACAAAACCCACAATGCAATGCTCTCTATGGGCTGGCAAGCAAGCGTAGCTTCACCCAATAATACCAAAGTCAATAACAGCAGGTCAAGTAGCTAGCTAGCTGTAAAATCACCTTATTAACAAACTGCACTATAAATTTAGGAGTCTACAATCTGACCATGTTCAAACAGCAGATTGATGTTCCTTCAGAGTGGAGTCTGACATTCAACAACGGCACCTGCAACTCACCCCCCTAGACTGACGAGGCAAAACAGGAGAGATGTGTTGGACCTTCCGGTTAAATGACACATTTGTAGAAGTAGGAATATCGCTCAAATATGATTGGAGAGAAGACAACCTCCCGCGTTATGACGTCGACCAGTATTGAAATCTGACACGTACGATAGAATTTTTCGCGATTTAAATTCCTATTAACTTCCAGTTTAGTGACAGGTGCTTTATCGCAATGCTACGTCAAAACCGGACGGATTTCTGCCTGCTTGTATGGCAATAGCTCAGAGATTAAACATGAAAAGACCCCCAGGAAACGATAGAACATCGCTGAAAGATGCACAAAAAACAATAACATTCAAAAATGGGTGAATCTTTAATTTAACATTTAAGAGGGAAGGATCACATAATTCCATCCATGTCATCAGGAAGGATCAGCCAATGAATTATACTCGTGAGGAAACATTCCATAACTGCAGAGGGCAGTAAATCGCCCACCTTGGCTTCATACCTGTTTAAACAACACACTCTAGGTGGCAGCTCCATAGAAGTAGTAGAAGAAGAAAATGGGACTACTTTTCAAAAATTGAGATGGCCTCAATGGCACTTCCCATGCGCTCACAGATGCCACGATGGGACCGATACAATGAGGCGACGTCTGTGGTGGACCTTACTGAATCCTTTCTCGTCAATGGATGTGAAGGAAGGAGGTCAAGGAAATTAGACTGTCCAAGACTATTAGGATGTGGCCAAGTTTCAAAATGGCACCTGCCCCTCCCCCAAAACCAACCCCCCCCATAACCCAAACTAACCCCCACCCATCCCCCAAACCCCCCCTCCCCCAAACTATCCCCCACCCCTCCCCCAAACTAACCCCCACCCTCCCCCAAACTATCCCCCACCCTCCCCCAAACTAACCCCCACCCCTCCCCCAAACTAACCCCCACCCCTCCCCCAAACTATAGCCCAGGGAAGGGATGGCCAACTCTTTTCTAGGCCCACGTATCCATTTTCTTATTTGGAACTCAGTCGAGCTCACAACTTACTGTTGCTAGGTAGAATAGTAGAATACACAAGGTGAAGTCAGGTTGTGCAGCAGCAGTTTTTCTCTTGTTTTGTCAGTCGCTGACAGTCACCCAATTAGCCCACGTCAGCTACATGTTTTAGATTGGTTAATTAGTCTAGCCAGCTATCTAAACTGGTAGGAATCATGGTCTAATTATGTTAATTAGTCTAGCCAGCTATCTAAACTGGTAGGAATCATGGTCTAATTATGTTAATTAGTCTAGCTAGCTATCTAAACTGGTAGGAATCATGGTCTAATTATGTTAATTAGTCTAGCTAGCTATCTAAACTGGTAGGAATCATGGTCTAATTATGTTAATTAGTCTAGCCAGCTATCTAAACTGGCAGGAATCATGGTGAAATTATGTTAATTAGTCTAGCCAGCTATCTAAACTGGTAGGAATCATGGTCTAATTATGTTAATTAGTCTAGCCAGCTATCTAAACTGGTAGGAATCATGGTCTAATTATGTTAATTAGTCTAGCCAGCTATCTAAACTGGTAGGAATCATGGTGAAATTATGTTAATTAGTCTATCCAGCTATCTAAACTGGTGGGAATCATGGTGTAATTATGTTAATTAGTCTAGCCAGCTATCTAAACTGGTAGGAATCATGGTCTAATTATGTTAATTAGTCTAGCCAGCTATCTAAACTGGCAGGAATCATGGTGAAATTATGTTAATTAGTCTAGCAAGCTATCTAAACTGGTAGGAATCATGGTGTAATTGTGTTAATTAGTCTGGCCAGCTATCTAAACTGGTAGGAATCATGGTGTAATTATGCTAATTAGTCTAGCCAGCTATCTAAACTGGTAGGAATCATGGTCTAATTATGTTAATTAGTCTAGCCAGCTATCTAAACTGGTAGGAATCATGGTCTAATTATGTTAATTAGTCTAGCCAGCTATCTAAACTGGTAGGAATCCTGGTCTAATTATGTTAATTAGTCTATCCAGCTATCTAAACTGGTAGGAATCATGGTGTAATTATGTTAATTAGTCTAGCCAGCTATCTAAACTGGTAGGAATCATGGTCTAATCATGGAATCCCATTGATTTTGTTTGTCACTCTCATTCAGATATCATATTAAAAACTGCAAACATTTCTCTCCACCCACATGGCAAAATGTGTAGAATTGCAGGAAATTAGTAATAAAATTGCTAAATCTTCACTTCACCCACGAGCCACTGCGGCCCCTCGTGACGAGTTCAGATTTTTGGTGGGCCCCACCCTCATCAAAGTTGCCCATCCCTTGCCTACTGGCTGAAATTGGATGTGTCCTCAGCAGAGGTAACATATTTAGTGTTGGGATTAGTAGTGTTGTTGTGAGCGGGGCTACTCTGTGCTGCCGGGGTCATAGGGTCAAAGGTCGCTGTCGGGGTCGTAGGGGTCACTGGAAGGTCAGGGGTCACCGTAGCTGACGATAATGTCTCCGTGTTCACGTTTCTGCTCTCTAGAGTCGCCTCGTCCTGCAAAACACACACACACACACACGTTTATTCAGATGAGGGTAGAGGACGTGGAGTCGGTCAGTGTATAGGTGACGTGTGTGTGTGTGTGTGTGCCTACCGTAACCCAGGGGTGTGAGAGGACCTCCTCTGCTGAATAACGAATGTCCGCGTTCACCTGCAGCATCTGACCAATCAGCATCTAGGAAAGACGTCATGTGAAAGTCAGTATGCAACGTAGAAGCTATGTTTTCAAGGGCCATTGCTAAACTGTGTATATTTTTATTCCACTACTCTACGTGGTGCAGTGTACCATCTATTGTTATACCATCTATCTACTGTTATACCATCTAATGTTATACCATCTATCTACTGTTATACCATCTATCTACTGTTATACCATATATCTACTGTTATACCATCTAATGTTATACCATCTATCTACTGTTATACCATCTATCTACTGTTATACCATATATCTACTGTTATACCATCTAATGTTATACCATCTACTGTTATACCATCTATCTAATGTTATACCATCTATCTACTGTTATACCATATATCTACTGTTATACCATCTAATGTTATACCATCTATCTACTGTTATACCATCTATCTACTGTTATACCATATATCTACTGTTATACCATCTACTGTTATACCATCTACTGTTATACCATCTATCTAATGTTATACCATCTAATGTTATACCATCTATCTACTGTTATACCATCTATCTAATGTTATACCATTCTATTACTTTACTGTTATACCATCTATTTATCTCAATGATTAATGATCCATCTAATGTTATACCATCTACTGTTATACCATCTATCTAATGTTATACCATCTAATGTTATACCATCTAATGTTATACCATCTATCTAATGTTATACCATCTATCTGATGTTATACCATCTATCTACTGTTATACCATCTATCTAATGTTATACCATCTATCTACTGTTATACCATCTATCTAATGTTATACCATCTAATGTTATACCATCTATCTACTGTTATACCATCTATCTACTGTTATACCATCTATCTAATGTTATACCATCTATCTACTGTTATACCATCTATCTACTGTTATACCATCTAATGTTATACCATCTATCTACTGTTATACCATATATCTACTGTTATACCATCTAATGTTATACCATATATCTACTGTTATACCATCTATCTACTGTTATACCATCTATCTACTGTTATACCATCTATCTACTGTTATACCATCTATCTACTGTTATACCATCTAATCTACTGTTATACCATCTAATGTTATACCATCTATCTAATGTTATACCATCTATCTAATGTTATACCATCTAATGGTATACCATCTATCTACTGTTATACCATCTATCTACTGTTATACCATCTATCTACTGTTATACCATCTATCTACTGTTATACCATCTATCTACTGTTATACCATCTATCTACTGTTATACCATCTAATGTTATACCATCTATCTACTGTTATACCATCTAATGTTATACCATCTATCTACTGTTATACCATCTATCTACTGTTATACCATCTAATCTACTGTTATACCATCTAATGTTATACCATCTATCTAATGTTATACCATCTATCTAATGTTATACCATCTAATGGTATACCATCTATCTACTGTTGTACCATCTAATGTTATACCATCTATCTACTGTTGTACCATCTATCTAATGTTATACCATCTATCTGATGTTATACCATCGATCTAATGTTATACCATCCATCTAATGTTATACCATCTATCTAATGTTATACCATCTAATGTTATACCATCTATCTGATGTTATACCATCTATCTACTGTTATACCATCTATCTAATGTTATACCATCTATCTACTGTTATACCATCTAATGTTATACCATCTATCTAATGTTATACCATCTATCTACTGTTGTACCATCTAATGTTATACCATCTATCTAATGTTATACCATCTATCTACTGTTATACCATCTATCTACTGTTATACCATCTATCTACTGTTGTACCATCTATCTACTGGTGTACCATCTATCTAATGTTATACCATCTATCTACTGTTATACCATCTAATGTTATACCATCTATCTAATGTTATACCATCTATCTAATGTTATACCATCTATCTACTGTTATACCATCTATCTAATGTTATACCATCTATCTAATGTTATACCATCTATCTACTGTTATACCATCTATCTACTGTTATACCATCTATCTACTGTTATACCATCTATCTACTGTTATACCATCTAATGTTATACCATCTATCTACTGTTATACCATCTATCTAATGTTATACCATCTATCTAATGTTATACCATCTATCTACTGTTATACCATCTATCTAATGTTATACCATCTATCTAATGTTATACCATCTATCTAATGTTATACCATCTATCTACTGTTATACCATATATCTACTGTTATACCATCTATCTACTGTTATACCATCTATCTACTGTTATACCATCTAATGTTATACCATCTAATGTTATACCATCTAATGTTATACCATCTATCTAATGTTATACCATCTATCTAATGTTATACCATCTATCTACTGTTATACCATCTATCTACTGTTATACCATCTAATGTTATACCATCTATCTAATGTTATACCATCTATCTAATGTTATACCATCTATCTACTGTTATATCATCTATCTACTGTTATACCATCTATCTAATGTTATACCATCTATCTACTGTTATACCATCTATCTAATGTTATACCATCTATCTACTGTTATACCATCTATCTAATGTTATACCATCTATCTACTGTTATACCATCTATCTAATGTTATACCATCTAATGTTATACCATCTATCTAATGTTATACCATCTATCTACTGTTATACCATCTATCTACTGTTATACCATCTATCTACTGTTATACCATCTATCTACTGTTATACCATCTATCTACTGTTATACCATCTAATCTACTGTTATACCATCTAATGTTATACCATCTAATGTTATACCATCTAATGTTATACCATCTAATGTTATACCATCTATCTAATGTTATACCATCTATCTAATGTTATACCATCTATCTAATGTTATACCATCTATCTACTGTTATACCATCTATCTACTGTTATACCATCTAATGTTATACCATCTAATGTTATACCATCTATCTACTGTTATACCATCTATCTACTGTTATACCATCTATCTACTGTTATACCATCTATCTAATGTTATACCATCTATCTACTGTTATACCATCTAATGTTATACCATCTAATGTTATACCATCTATCTAATGTTATACCATCTATCTAATGTTATACCATCTATCTAATGTTATACCATCTATCTAATGTTATACCATCTAATGTTATACCATCTATCTACTGTTATATCATCTATCTACTGTTATACCATCTATCTAATGTTATACCATCTAATGGTACACCATCTATCTAATGTTGAACCATCTGTTATACCATCTAATCTACTGTTATACCATCTAATGTTATACCATCTATCTAATGTTATACCATCTATCTAATGTTATACCATCTATCTACTGTTATACCATCTATCTACTGTTATACCATCTATCTACTGTTATACCATCTATCTAATGTTATACCATCTAATGTTATACCATCTATCTACTGTTATACCATCTATCTAATGTTATACCATCTAATGTTATACCATCTATCTAATGTTATACCATCTAATGTTATACCATCTAATGTTATACCATCTAATGTTATACCATCTATCTAATGTTATACCATCTATCTAATGTTATACCATCTATCTACTGTTATACCATCTATCTACTGTTATACCATCTATCTACTGTTATACCATCTAATGTTATACCATCTATCTACTGTTATACCATCTATATAATGTTATACCATCTATCTACTGTTATACCATCTATCTACTGTTATACCATCTATCTACTGTTATACCATCTATCTACTGTTATACCATCTATCTAATGTTATACCATCTATCTACTGTTATACCATCTATCTACTGTTATACCATCTAATGTTATACCATCTATCTACTGTTATACCATCTATCTAATGTTATACCATCTATCTACTGTTATACCATCTAATGTTATACCATCTATCTACTGTTATACCATCTATCTAATGTTATACCATCTAATGTTATACCATCTAATGTTATACCATCTATCTACTGTTATACCATCTATCTACTGTTATACCATCTATCTAATGTTATACCATATATTGTTGTACCATCTATCTACTGTTATACTACTGTTATACCATCTATCTACTGTTATACCATCTATCTACTGTTATACCATCTAATGTTATACCATCTATCTAATGTTATACCATCTATCTACTGTTATACCATCTACTGTTATACCATCTATCTAATGTTATACCATCTAATGTTGTACCATCTATCCCTCTAACCCCCAGGCACCTACCTTGGCCGGCAGGCTGACTGTGTCCCAGTCTGGGGAAGGGAATTCCAGCTTCCCCTTCAGTATCTGGTCAAACAACTCCTCCTGGATGTTATTCTCACTGTAGGAGAGGAGTGAAACTGGGTCCTATTGTTTAAACCAGTGAACATACGTATACTGGGTCCTATTGTTTAAACCAGTGAACATACTTATACTGGGTCCTATTGTTTAAACCAGTGAACGTACTGGTGAATGTACTGGTGAACACACTGGTGAACGTACTGGTGAACACACTGGTGAACACACTGGTGAACACACTGGTGAACGCACTGGTGAACATACTGGTGAACACACTGGTGAACACACTGGTGAACACACTGGTGAACGCACTGGTGAACGCACTGGTGAACACACTGGTGAACGTACTGGTGAACACACTGGTGAACACACTGGTGAACGCACTGGTGAACACACTGGTGAACACACTGGTGAACACACTGGTGAACACACTGGTGAACACACTGGTGAACATACTGGTGAACACACTGGTGAACGTACTGGAACTCACCTGCGGAACGGGGGGAACCCACACAATAGGATGTAGGTGATAACTCCTGCAGCCCAGATATCCACCTTCAGACCGTACCTGGCAACACACACAGGTCAAGTTGACAACCTCATTATTCTACATTTTGTTCACATACAGTAGAAGATGGTTTTATCTGAATCAGTACCAGGGTTTGAGAAGACAATGAATCTGACAATATCTCCCAGGATCCTTCAATTCAAAGTCCCATTAACTCTGTAAATGTTGTAAACATACGTTCGGTACTCCCCACAATATGGTTTCTCAGAGCAACGATCCAGCAGCAGGACAGGTCGGCCCGATCCAGCGGCAGGACAGGTCGGCCCGATCCAGCGGCAGGACAGGTCGGCCCGATCCAGCGGCAGGACAGGTCGGCCCGATCCAGCGGCAGGACAGGTCGGCCCGATCCAGCGGCAGGACAGGTCATCCCGATCCAGCGGCAGGACAGGTCGGCCCGATCCAGCGGCAGGACAGGTCATCCCGATCCAGCGGCAGGACAGGTCATCCCGATCCAGCGGCAGGACAGGTCGGCCCGATCCAGCGGCAGGACAGGTCGGCCCGATCCAGCGGCAGGACAGGTCGGCCCGATCCAGCGGCAGGACAGGTCGGCCCGATCCAGCTGCAGGACAGGTCGGCCCGATCCAGCGGCAGGACAGGTCGGCCCGATCCAGCGGCAGGACAGGTCGGCCCGATCCAGCGGCAGCACAGGTCGGCCCGATCCAGCGGCAGGACAGGTCGGCCCGATCCAGCGGCAGCACAGGTCGGCCCGATCCAGCGGCAGCACAGGTCGGCCCGATCCAGCGGCAGGACAGGTCGGCACGATCCAGCGGCAGGACAGGTCGGCCCGATCCAGCGGCAGGACAGGTCGGCCCGATCCAGCGGCAGGACAGGTCATCCCGATCCAGCGGCAGGACAGGTCGGCCCGATCCAGCGGCAGCACAGGTCGGCCCGATCCAGCGGCAGGACAGGTCGGCCCGATCCAGCGGCAGGACAGGTCGGCCCGATCCAGCGGCAGTACAGGTCGGCCCGATCCAGCGGCAGGACAGGTCGGCCCGATCCAGCGGCAGGACAGGTCGGCCCGATCCAGCTGCAGCACAGGTCGGCCCGATCCAGCGGCAGCACAGGTCGGCCCGATCCAGCGGCAGCACAGGTCGGCCCGATCCAGCGGCAGCACTGGTCGGCCCGATCCAGCGGCAGCACAGGTCGGCCCGATCCAGCGGCAGGACAGGTCGGCCCGATCCAGCGGCAGGACATGTCGGCCCGATCCAGCGGCAGGACAGGTCGGCCCGATCCAGCGGCAGCACAGGTCGGCCCGATCCAGCGGCAGCACAGGTCGGCCCGATCCAGCGGCAGGACAGGTCGGCCCGATCCAGCGGCAGGACAGGTCGGCCCGATCCAGCGGCAGGACAGGTCGGCCCGATCCAGCGGCAGGACAGGTCGGCCCGATCCAGCGGCAGCACCATGCGTAACGGCAGTAATGACGATAGTTGCTCTGAGAAACTCCATATTTTGGTGAGTAACGAACTTATTTTGCCAACGTTTACAGAGCTGGTTAAATGGGACTTTGAATTGAAGGATCCTGGGATATCTCGTCATAGTCTCCTATTGGTTAATGGTCTCCACACACACACACACACACACACACACACACACACACACACACACACACACACACACACACACACACACACACACACACACACACACACACACACACACACACACAAACACACACACACACACACCTCTTACCCGGTCTCAGCGATGATCTCTGGAGCTACATATGTGGGCGTTCCGCAGACTGTATACAGGGGTCCCTCTACGACTGTAGCCAGACCAAAATCACCCAGCTTCAACGACTTGGTCCCATCCAGGTACTCGCACACCTGGAGGTCACAGGGCAAGAAAGGAGACAGGTGATAGGTTGGTATACTCATACACCTGGAGGTCACAGGGTTAAGAAAGGAGACAGGTGATAGGTTGATATACTCATACACCTGGAGGTCACAGGTCAAGAAAGGAGACAGGTGATAGGTTGATATACTCATACACCTGGAGGTCACAGGGTTAAGAAAGGAGACAGGTGATAGGTTGATATACTCATACACCTGGAGGTCACAGGTCAAGAAAGGAGACAGGTGATAGGTTGATATACTCATACACCTGGAGGTCACAGGGCAAGAAAGGAGACAGGTGATAGGTTGATATACTCATACACCTGGAGGTCACAGGTCAAGAAAGGAGACAGGTGATAGGTTGATATACTCATACACCTGGAGGTCACAGGTCAAGAAAGGAGACAGGTGATAGGTTGGTATACATGACTAAAGTGTAATGTAAAAGATACCCTCCTGTAGGTTTTAACTCCAACCCTGTTCCTAGAGAGATACCCTCCTGTAGGTTTACACTCCAACCCTATTCCTGGAGAGAAACCCTCCTGGAGGTTTTAACTCCAACCCTGTTCCTGGAGAGAAACTCTCCTGTAGGTTTTAACTCCAACCCTGTTCCTGGAGAGAAACCCTCCTGTAGGTTTTAACTCCAACCCTGTTCCTGGAGAGAAACCCTCCTGTAGGTTTACACTCTAACCCTGTTCCTGGAGAGATACCCTCCTGTAGGTTTTAACTCCAACCCTGTCCCTGTTATAGGTGTGTATGTAAGGGTTATATACCAGCAGGTTTTCAGGTTTGATGTCTCTGTGGACTATGTCCATACGGTGTAGGTATTGAATAGCTCCAGCCAGGTTGAAGACCATGGCACTGGCATCTCTCTCTGTGTATTTAGTAGAACATGTGATGGCATCAAACAGATCTCCACCCTGCAGAGAGATAACATCAACAGACACAGGTCAGTGTACTGTACACACACACACACACACGAACAGACACACACACACACATATGAACAGACACACACACACACATATGAACACACACACACGGACACACAAAACACGGACACACACACACACGAACACACACACACAACACGAACACACACACATACGAACAGACACACACACACACACATACGAACACACACACACACACAACACGGACACACACACACACACGAACACACACACACACAACACGAACACACACATACAAACACTCACATACGAACACACACATACGAACACACACACACACACATACGAACACACACACACACATACGAACAGACACACACACACACACACATACGAACAGACACACACGAACACACACAAACATACATATGAACACACACGCAGACACACGTCAAATTACTATGATATTTGGTACAATTCCTGACTTGACAGTACCTTGATTATGTGGGTTAAACAACCGTTTTAACGATTTGAAAAACAACTAAATGGGGTCCCGGCTCCAGCCACTTGCTGTGTGACAGAGCTGAGGGACGGGGAGCTCTCAGATTCACAGTGTTTTAGATGCAACAACTGACCAACACCATGTACTGTAGCTTTAAAAGGCCAATCAGCAGTTGCTAAAACCCTTTCTGGACTTGTAAATGAATGATATGTACCGATTGATTCTATGAATGATATGTACCCATTGGTTCTTGAAGAATATAACTTATTATACCATGGCATTTTTAAATAGTTGATTCTGATTGGCTAGAAGGGTATTCTAGAGCGTGCGTTATTACCCTATAATATAAGGTATAATTGAATGTCTGTTGTTAAATTCTTACATGTTTGAGCTGCTTTAGAAAGTAAAAATCGAATTGAAAACCATTTTTGAATCATTATTGTTGAATTAGATTGGCATAATAGCAAGCTACCGTCTGTTTGTTTGGTTACCAAGGCAACTACGGTAGCTATCAAACTCGCTAGCTACTTCAGTGGAAGTTGATCTAGCGGAAATTATAAACTGGGTGGTTTGAGCCCTGAATGCTGATTGGCTGACAGCTGTGGTATATCAGACCGTATAACACAGGTATGACAAAACATTTATTTTTACTGCTCTAATTACGTTGGTAACCAGTTTATAACAGCAATAAAGCACCTCGGGGGTTTTGTGGTATATGGTCAATATACCACGGCTAAGGGCCGTGTCCAGGCACTCCATGTTGTGTCGTGTTATGAACAGCCCTTAGCCGTGGTATATTGGTCATATACCACACCTCCTCGGGACTTATTGCTTAATTATAGCCTTGGTATAAGCGGGATAATCAACTTGGGGCTTTTTGCGTTCTCTGGAAAACAATGCAACTCCGTGGAAGGTCAGTGCCACTCCGCTGTCGTGTCGGAAACACGCCTTCCACGTCGTTCATTATTTTACATAGAACACATAGCCTCTCGTTGATTATCCCTTACTAAAATGTCTCATGAGTCCAACGGTCACACCCCATCAGAACCTTGTTTTACTCTAATGTTTGTAAACAAAGTAAATGTAAACCAACACTGTACAGCCTCAAAACAGGATTAACACCATAATGTTGATGTCATGGTCGGTCAGTCCTTGCATCCATTACTCTGTTACCTTGAAGGGTTACATTTCTCCATTTCTCAGCCTTTTCAAACCGAAACAGGAGAAGCGGAGAGACGCTTCGTTATTGTCATCGGGTTAAGAAAGGAGACAGGTGATAGGTTGATATACTCATACACCTGGAGGTCATCGGGTTAAGAAAGGAGACAGGTGATAGGTTGATATACTCATACACCTGGAGGTCATCGGGTTAAGAAAGGAGACAGGTGATAGGTTGATATACTCATACACCTGGAGGTCATCGGGTTAAGAAAGGAGACAGGTGATAGGTTGATATACTCATACACCTGGAGGTCATCGGGTTAAGAAAGGAGACAGGTGATAGGTTGATATACTCATACACCTGGAGGTCATCGGGTTAAGAAAGGAGACAGGTGATAGGTTGATATACTCATACACCTGGAGGTCATCGGGTTAAGAAAGGAGACAGGTGATAGGTTGATATACTCATACACCTGGAGGTCACAGGTCAAGAAAGGAGACAGGTGATAGGTTGATATACTGATCGCTGCTTTAGGTAACTGACCTTGACCAATTCCATGACCAGGTAGAGCTCTGTGGGCGTGTCGTCCACCTCGATCAGCTGTATGATGCTGGGGTGTCTGACCCTCCTCAACACCGCCACCTCGTTCTCTATCAGATGCTCCTGATCAAAACATACAGCACCGGTCAAAAGGTTTGGACACACCTACTCATTCAAGGGTTTTTTCTTTATTTTTACTATTTTCTACATTGTATAATAATAGTGAAGACATCAAAACTATGAAATAACACATATGGATTCATGTAGTAACCAAAAAAAGTGTCAAAATATATTTTATATTTGAGATTGTTCAAAGTAGCCACCCTTTCACTTGATGACAGCTTCGCACACTCTTGGCATTCTCTCAACCAGCTTCATGAGGTAGTCACCTGGAATGCATTTCAATTAACAGGTGTGCCTGGTTAAAAGTTAATTTGTGGCATTTCTTTCCTTCTTAATGCGTTTGAGCCAATCAGTTGTGTTGCGACAAGGTAGGGGTGGTATACAGAAGATAGCCCTAAAAGACCAAGACCAGATTATGGCAGGAACAGCTTATTACTTTAAGACATGAAGGTCAGTCAATACGATGAAACTGGCTCTCATGAGGACCGCCACAGGAAGGGAAGACCCAGAGTTACCTCTGCTGCAGAGGTAGAGGAAGTTCATTAGAGTTACCAGCCTCAGATTGAGCCCAAATAAATGCTTCACAGAGTTCAAGTAGCAGACACATCTCAACATCAACTGTTCAGAGGAGACTGCGTGAATCAGGCCTTCATGGTCGAATTGCTGCAAAGAAACCACTACTAAAGGACACCAATAAGAAGAAGAGACTTGCTTGGGCCAAGAAACACGAGCAATGGACATTAGACCAGTGGAAATCTGTTCTTTGGTCTGATGAGTCCAAATTTGAGATTTTTGGTTCCAACCGCCGTGTCTTTGTGAGACGCAGAGTAGGTGAACGGATGATCTCCGCATGTGTGGTTCCCATCGTGAAGCATGGAGGAGGAGGTGTGATGGTGTGGGGGTGCTTTGCTGGTGACACTGTCAGTGATTTTATTTAGAATTCAAGGCACATGTAACCAGCATGGCTACCACAGCATTCTGCAGAGATACACCATCCCATCTGGTTTGGGCTTATTGGGACTATCATTTGTTTTTCAATAGGACAATGACCCAAAACTAAAGAATCTAAAATATATTTAGATGTGTTTAACACTTTCTTGGTTAATACATGATTTCATGTGTTATTTCATAGTTTTGATGTCTTCACTATTATTCTACAATGTAGAAAATAGTAAAAATAAAGAAAAAACCCTTGAAAGACTGGTACTGTATATCAATACATAAATCAGTCAATCAATCTGATCAGTACATAAATTGAGTCAGTACCTTCCCACAGCAACGAGCCTTGTCGATAATCTTCAGAGCAAACTCCTGTCCTGTCGACCTGTCAATCAATCAATCAATCAAGTACAGTGGGTGTTTCTCAATTATGCATACTACTGTGCTCCACACACTCATGCTCTGAGGACGTTTCTCATATGTTCTCGTGAGGACAAGAGTGTGGAGAACACAGAAAATGTTCCATTTGAGAAGCACTCCATGTTACCGCATTAATGTTACCTTTGACCAATACAGACAAAACAAGATAACTACATAAAGCAAATACTAACGTTTTACTTCATAATTAGCAACTACCTATATGTGAATCATATTAATCTAGCTAGTCAGCTAGTTTTACGCGTAAAAAAAGGATGTTGTTATGCAAGGTAGATGGCCAACATTAGCTACAAATTCTTTGAGTGTAGCTAGCTATCTACCAATTATTTTCGTCAGTTAGCCTGTGATCTACGACACTACAGGCAGTTAAACATTGTAACATTAGCAAAGTATGTATTTATTAACGTTTTTAAGATACAATATTGTATTCAGGCAACGTGTGAGATGTGAATAGGCATTATTATATTTTCTCTCTCTTCAGCTCAAAACCAGCTGCCATTGTTTGTGTGGGTGCGTCACATAACGTCAACAATTCTGGAAATATTTCAGTTGAAGCGTGCGTCAATATGTGTACTGACCTCATCTGAGAACTGCCCTCAGTGTTCCATTTCATCTGAGAACTGCCCTCAGTGTTCCATTTCATCTGAGAACTGCCCTCAGTGTTCCATTTCATCTGAGAACTGCCCTCAGTGTTCCATTTCATCTGAGAACTGCCCTCAGTGTTCCATTTCATCTGAGAACTGCCCTCAGTGTTCCATTTCATCTGAGAACTGCCCTCAGTGTTCCATTTCATCTGAGAACTGCCCTCAGTGTTCCATTTCATCTGAGAACTGCCCTCAGTGTTCCATTTCATCTGAGAACTGCCCTCAGTGTTCCATTTCATCTGAGAACTGCCCTCAGTGTTCCATTTCATCTGAGAACTACCCTCAGTGTTCCATTTCATCTGAGAACTGCCCTCAGTGTTCCATTTCATCTGACAACTGCCCTCAGTGTTCCATTTCATCTGACAACTGCCCTCAGTGTTCCATTTCATCTGAGAACTGCCCTCAGTGTTCCATTTCATCTGACAACTGCCCTCAGTGTTCCATTTCATCTGACAACTGCCCTCAGTGTTCCATTTCATCTGACAACTGCCCTCAGTGTTCCATTTCATCTGACAACTGCCCTCAGTGTTCCATTTCATCTGAGAACTACCCTCAGTGTTCCATTTCATCTGAGAACTGCCCTCAGTGTTCCATTTCATCTGACAACTGCCCTCAGTGTTCCATTTCATCTGACAACTGCCCTCAGTGTTCCATTTCATCTGAGAACTACCCTCAGTGTTCCATTTCATCTGAGAACTGCCCTCAGTGTTCCATTTCATCTGACAACTGCCCTCAGTGTTCCATTTCATCTGAGAACTGCCCTCAGTGTTCCATTTCATCTGAGAACTACCCTCAGTGTTCCATTTCATCTGACAACTGCCCTCAGTGTTCCATTTCACATACTTTGATTTGGACTCATACACCGACCGTTGCGTGCTCCAATTTGCATGCTCGAAGCACGGTAGTACGCATTCTGAGAAACACCCAGTGTGTGTGTGTGTGCACTGGGGACGTATGGGAATGTGTGTGATCTAGTACCTACCTCTCTACACAATCCTTAACAACTGCAAAGTTCCCGTCCCCAATGACCTTCCCCACCTTGTACTTGTCACTGATGATGGAGGAGGAGACCGACCTGTTCCCATTCACTATACAGGAGAGAGACAGGGGTAAGAGAGGACACACACACACACAACCATGCTGTGAAACGTCCTGAGGATTGTGGGAGTAGCGTGATATGACCATATGTGCCAGTGCCAACCTGTACACACACACCCTAACACACACACACACACCCTAACAAACACACACACTACACACCCTAACACACCCTAACACACACACACACACACACACACACCCTAACAAACACACACTACATACCCTAACACACACACACCCTAACACACACACACTGCGTATACACACACACACCCTAACACACACACACTACACACCCTAACACACACGTCTACCTTCAGGGCTCAGATCCTCTGTCTGGTTCGCTGCTCCGTTCACATCTGACAAGGCAAGATGAGGAGAAATCTGGAGAGGGGGAAAGAGGAGAGAGAGAGAGGAGAGAGAGAGGAGGTATGAAGGAGGGGAAATGACAGGAGAGAGAGAGAGAAGAGAGGGGGAGAGAGAGAGAGGAGATGTGGAAAGAGGAGAGGGAGAAGAGAGGGGGAAAGAGGAGAGAGAGGAGGGGGAAAGAGGAGAGAGAGAGAGAGAGAGAGAGAGGAGAGAGAGGACGTA
>NC_092116.1:36371598-36394098 GCF_045679555.1 Salvelinus alpinus | reverse complement strand
TAATTACACCATGATTCCTACCAGTTGAGATAGCTGGCTAGACTAATTATCATAATTACACCATGATTCCTACCAGTTGAGATAGCTGGCTAGACTAATTAACATAATTACACCATGATTCCTACCAGTTTAGATAGCTGGCTAGACTAATTAACATAATTACACCATGATTCCTACCAGTTGAGATAGCTGGCTAGACTAATTAACATAATTAGACCATGATTCCTACCAGTTTAGATAGCTGGCTAGACTAATTAACATAATTACACCATGATTCCTACCAGTTTAGATAGCTGGCTAGACTAATTAACATAATTACACCATGATTCCTACCAGTTTAGATAGCTGGCTAGACTAATTAACATAGTTACACCATGATTCCTACCAGTTTAGATAGCTGGCTAGACTAATTAACATAATTACACCATGATTCCTACCAGTTTAGATAGCTGGCTAGACTAATTAACATAATTACACCATGATTCCTACCAGTTGAGATAGCTGGCTAGACTAATTAACATAATTACACCATGATTCCTACCAGTTGAGATAGCTGGCTAGACTAATTAACATAATTACACCATGATTCCTACCAGTTGAGATAGCTGGCTAGACTAATTAACATAATTACACCATGATTCCTACCAGTTGAGATAGCTGGCTAGACTAATTAACATAATTACACCATGATTCCCACCAGTTTAGATAGCTGGCTAGACTAATTAACATAAGGGCACTTGTCATCTCCCGTCTGGATTACTGCAACTCGCTGCTGGCTGGGCTCCCTGCCTGTGCCATTAAACCCCTACAACTCATCCAGAACGCCGCAGCCCGTCTGGTGTTCAACCTTCCCAAGTTCTCTCACGTCACCCCCCTCCTCCGCTCTCTCCACTGGCTTCCAGTTGAAGCTCGCATCCGCTACAAGACCATGGTGCTTGCCTACGGAGCTGTGAGGGGAACGGCACCTCCGTACCTTCAGGCTCTGATCAGGCCCTACACCCAAACAAGGGCACTGCGTTCATCCACCTCTGGCCTGCTCGCCTCCCTACCTCTGAGGAAGTACAGTTCCCGCTCAGCCCAGTCAAAACTGTTCGCTGCTCTGGCACCCCAATGGTGGAACAAACTCCCTCACGACGCCAGGTCAGCGGAGTCAATCACCACCTTCCGGAGACACCTGAAACCCCACCTCTTTAAGGAATACCTAGGATAGGATAAAGTAATCCTCCTAACCCCCCCCCCTCCCCCTTAAAAGAGTTAGATGCACTATTGTAAAGTGGTTGTTCCACTGGATATCATAAGGTGAATGCACCAATTTGTAAGTCGCTCTGGATAAGAGCGTCTGCTAAATGACTTAAATGTAAATGTAAATGTACACCATGATTCCTACCAGTTTAGATAGCTGGCTAGACTAATTAACATAATTACACCATGATTCCTACCAGTTTAGATAGCTGGCTAGACTAATTAACATAATTAAACCATGATTCCTACCAGTTGAGATAGCTGGCTAGACTAATTAACATATTTACACCATGATTCCTACCAGTTTAGATAGCTGGCTAGACTAATTAACATAATTACACCATGATTCCTACCAGTTTAGATAGCTGGCTAGACTAATTAACATAATTACACCATGATTCCTACCAGTTTAGATAGCTGGATAGACTAATTAACATGATTACACCATGATTCCTATCAGTTTAGATAGCTGGCCAGACTAATTCACATAATTACACCATGATTCTTACCAGTTTAGATAGCTGGCTAGACTAATTCACATAATTACACCATGATTCCTACCAGTTTAGATAGCTGGCTAGACTAATTAACATAATTACACCATGCTTCCTACCAGTTGAGATAGCTGGCTAGACTAATTAACATAATTACACCATGCTTCCTACCAGTTTAGATAGCTGGCTAGACTAATTAACATAATTACACCATGATTCCTACCAGTTGAGATAGCTGGCTAGACTAATTAACATAATTACACCATGCTTCCTACCAGTTGAGATAGCTGGCTAGACTAATTAACATTATTAAACCATGATTCCTACCAGTTGAGATAGCTGGCTAGACTAATTAACATAATTACACCATGATTCCTACCAGTTGAGATAGCTGGCTAGACTAATTAACATAATTACACCATGATTCCTACCAGTTGAGATAGCTGGCTAGACTAATTAACATAATTACACCATGATTCCCACCAGTTTAGATAGCTGGCTAGACTAATTAACATAAGGGCACTTGTCATCTCCCGTCTGGATTACTGCAACTCGCTGCTGGCTGGGCTCCCTGCCTGTGCCATTAAACCCCTACAACTCATCCAGAACGCCGCAGCCCGTCTGGTGTTCAACCTTCCCAAGTTCTCTCACGTCACCCCCCTCCTCCGCTCTCTCCACTGGCTTCCAGTTGAAGCTCGCATCCGCTACAAGACCATGGTGCTTGCCTACGGAGCTGTGAGGGGAACGGCACCTCCGTACCTTCAGGCTCTGATCAGGCCCTACACCCAAACAAGGGCACTGCGTTCATCCACCTCTGGCCTGCTCGCCTCCCTACCTCTGAGGAAGTACAGTTCCCGCTCAGCCCAGTCAAAACTGTTCGCTGCTCTGGCACCCCAATGGTGGAACAAACTCCCTCACGACGCCAGGTCAGCGGAGTCAATCACCACCTTCCGGAGACACCTGAAACCCCACCTCTTTAAGGAATACCTAGGATAGGATAAAGTAATCCTCCTAACCCCCCCCCCTCCCCCTTAAAAGAGTTAGATGCACTATTGTAAAGTGGTTGTTCCACTGGATATCATAAGGTGAATGCACCAATTTGTAAGTCGCTCTGGATAAGAGCGTCTGCTAAATGACTTAAATGTAAATGTAAATGTACACCATGATTCCTACCAGTTTAGATAGCTGGCTAGACTAATTAACATAATTACACCATGATTCCTACCAGTTTAGATAGCTGGCTAGACTAATTAACATAATTAAACCATGATTCCTACCAGTTGAGATAGCTGGCTAGACTAATTAACATATTTACACCATGATTCCTACCAGTTTAGATAGCTGGCTAGACTAATTAACATAATTACACCATGATTCCTACCAGTTTAGATAGCTGGCTAGACTAATTAACATAATTACACCATGATTCCTACCAGTTTAGATAGCTGGATAGACTAATTAACATGATTACACCATGATTCCTACCAGTTTAGATAGCTGGCTAGACTAATTAACATAATTACACCATGATTCCTACCAGTTGAGATAGCTGGCTAGACTAATTAACATAATTACACCATGCTTCCTACCAGTTGAGATAGCTGGCTAGACTAATTAACATTATTAAACCATGATTCCTACCAGTTGAGATAGCTGGCTAGACTAATTAACATAATTACACCATGATTCCTACCAGTTGAGATAGCTGGCTAGACTAATTAACATAATTACACCATGATTCCTACCAGTTTAGATAGCTGGCCAGACTAATTAACATAATTACACCATGATTCCTACCAGTTTAGATAGCTGGCTAGACTAATTAACATAATTACACCATGATTCCTACCAGTTTAGATAGCTGGCCAGACTAATTAACATAATTACACCATGATTCCTACCAGTTTAGATAGCTGGCTAGACTAATTAACATAATTAGACCATGATTCCTACCAGTTTAGATAGCTGGCTAGACTAATTAACATAATTACACCATGATTCCTACCAGTTTAGATAGCTGGCTAGACTAATTAACATAATTACACCATGATTCCTACCAGTTTAGATAGCTGGCCAGACTAATTAACATAATTACACCATGATTCCTACCAGTTTAGATAGCTGGCTAGACTAATTAACATAATTACACCATGATTCCTACCAGTTTAGATAGCTGGCCAGACTAATTAAAATAATTACACCATGATTCCTACCAGTTTAGATAGCTGGCTAGACTAATTAAAATAATTACACCATGATTCCTACCAGTTTAGATAGCTGGCTAGACTAATTAAAATAATTACACCATGATTCCTACCAGTTTAGATAGCTGGCTAGACTAATTAACACAATTACACCATGATTCCTACCAGTTTAGATAGCTGGCCAGACTAATTAACACAATTACACCATGATTCCTACCAGTTTAGATAGCTGGCTAGACTAATTAACATAATTAGACCATGATTCCTACCAGTTTAGATAGCTGGCTAGACTAATTAACATAATTACACCATGATTCCTACCAGTTTAGATAGCTGGCTAGACTAATTAACATAATTAGACCATGATTCCTACCAGTTTAGATAGCTGGCTAGACTAATTAACCAATCTAAATTGGGTGACTGTCGGTGACTGACAAAACAAGAGAAATATTGCTGATGCACAACCTGAATACACCTTGTGTGTTCTACTATTCTACCTAGCAACAGTAAGTTGTGAGCCCGACTGGGGGCCCCCTGTGGCTTATGCCTAGGGCCGGCCCTGCTGTCTCTGTCCCCCTGAGGAGTCTTTCAGGATTTTCCCTCCTTTTCTGCAGCAGGAGCCCTGCAGCATACAAATGAATCTCTCCCCTTCTCTTTCCCCCCTCCGCCTCTCCTCTACCCATTTCTCCCTCTCTCACCTCACCCCCCCCTCTCTCCTCTACCCTCCCTCCCTCTCTCCTCTCCTCTTCCCCCTCCCTCCCTCTCTCCTCTTCCCCTCCCTCCCTCTCTCCTCTTCCCCCTCCCTCTCTCCTTTCCTCTCCTTTCTCATCTTCTACCTTCTCTCCTCTCCCGCCCTCTCTCCTCCCTCTCCTCTGCTGCCCTCTCTCCTCCCTCTCCTTTCCTGCCCTCTCTCCTCCCTCTCATTTCCTGCCCTTTCTCCTTTCTTGCCCTTTCTCCTTTCCTGCCCTTTCTCCTCCCTCTCCTCTCCTGCCCTCGCTCCTCTTCCTCCCTCTCCTCTCCTGCCCTCGCTCCTCTTCCTCCCTCTCCTCTCCTGCCCTCTCTCCTCCCTCTCCTCTCCTGCCCTCGCTCCTCCCTCTCCTCTCCTGCCCTCGCTCCTCCCTCTCCTCTCCTGCCCTCGCTCCTCTTCCTCCCTCTCTCCTCTGTATGACTCAGTATGACTGCTAGACTGCTTTAAGGTGGATGAACAAACTGAAAGGAGAGAGGCGCCCAGAACAAACTGAAAGGAGAGAGGGGCCCAGAACAAACTGAAAGGAGAGAGGGGCCCAGAACAAACTGAAAGGAGAGAGGGGCCCAGAACATACTGAAAGGAGAGAGGGGCCCAGAACAAACTGAAAGGAGAGAGGGGCCCAGAACAAACTGAAAGGAGAGAGGGGCCCAGAATATACTGAAAGGAGAGAGGGACCCAGAACAAACTGAAAGGAGAGAGGGACCCAGAACAAACTGAAAGGAGAGAGGGGCCCAGAACAATCTGAAAGAAGAGAGGGACCCAGAACATACTGAAAGAAGAGAGGGGCCCAGAACAAACTGAAAGGAGAGAGGGACCCAGAACAAACTGAAAGGAGAGAGGGGCCCAGAACATACTGAAAGGAGAGAGGGGCCCAGAATATACTGAAAGGAGAGAGGGACCCAGAACAAACTGAAAGGAGAGAGGGGCCCAGAACATACTGAAAGGAGAGAGGGGCCCAGAACAAACTGAAAGGAGAGAGGGGCCCAGAACAAACTGAAAGGAGAGAGGGGCCCAGAACATACTGAAAGGAGAGAGGGGCCCAGAACATACTGAAAGGAGAGAGGGGCCCAGAACAAACTGAAAGGAGAGAGGGGCCCAGAACAAACTGAAAGGAGAGAGGGGCCCAGAACATACTGAAAGGAGAGAGGGGCCCAGAACAAACTGAAAGGAGAGAGGGGCCCAGAACAAACTGAAAGGAGAGAGGGGCCCAGAACAAACTGAAAGGAGAGAGGGGCCCAGAACAAACTGAAAGGAGAGAGGGGCCCAGAACAAACTGAAAGGAGAGAGGGGCCCAGAACAAACTGAAAGGAGTGAGGGGCCCAGAACAAACTGAAAGGAGAGAGGGGCCCAGAACAAACTGAAAGGAGAGAGGGGCCCAGAACATACTGAAAGGAGAGAGGGGCCCAGAACAAACTGAAAGGAGAGAGGGGCCCAGAACAAACTGAAAGGAGAGAGGGGCCCAGAACATACTGAAAGGAGAGAGGGGCCCAGAACATACTGAAAGGAGAGAGGGGCCCAGAACATACTGAAAGGAGAGAGGGGCCCAGAACACTTATTCGTCTTCTTCAGCAAGAACTACTATTAAGTCTAGCTCTCAGCCCATTTTAATGTTAGTATTAGGGGTAGGAACCGGTTCAGGGAACAGAACAGAAAACCGGAAAATAACGTAATTTTTTCGACGAAAATAACCAGAACCGAGAATGAAAGTGATCCATACTGTTCCCGGAACAGAACCGTTATTTTAAAAGCATGGGAACCGATTAATTATATTATTTTGTGTTACGGGCATTTTTTCCGGGTCCCACAACAAAACACAACAAAGCGCCTTTGCAAAACCTCTCAATGTCAGGAACTGATTCCACTGTCTGTCTGCCCCTCCCTCTGAATCATGCATAGTCTACTGTAGCTCCCACCTCCATCTGCCCCTCCCCCTCCATCTGAAGCGTGCATAGACTCCTGTAGCCCCTCCCTCCATCTGCCCCTCCGAAGCATGCATAGTCTACTGTAGCCCCGCCCCCTCCCTCTGCCCCTCCTCCTCTGAAGCAGAGTCTACTGTAGCCCCTCCCTCTGCCCCTCCCCCTCCCGCTGAAGCATGCATAGTCTACTGTAGCCTCTCCCCCTCCCCCTCTGTAGCAGAGTCTACTGTAGCCCCTCCCCCTCTGTAGCATAGTCTACTGTAGACCCTCCCCCTCTGTAGCTTAGTCTACTGTAGCCCCTCCCCCTCTGTAGCATAGTCTACTGTAGACCCTCCCCCTCTGTAGCAGAGTCTACTGTAGCCCCTCCCCCTCTGTAGCATAGTCTACTGTAGACCCTCCCCCTCTGAAGCCTAGTCTACTGTAGCCCCTCCCCCTCTGTAGCATAGTCTACTGTAGCCCCTCCCCCTCTGTAGCTTAGTCTACTGTAGCCCCTCCCCCTCTGTAGCATAGTCTACTGTAGCCCCTCCCCCTCTGTAGCTTAGTCTACTGTAGCCCCTCCCCCTCTGAAGCCAAGTCTCCTGTAGCCCCTCCCCCTCTGTAGCCTAGTCTACTGTAGCCCCTCCCCCTCTGTAGCCTAGTCTACTGTAGCCCCTCCCCCTCTGTAGCATAGTCTACTGTAGCCCCTCCCCCTCTGAAGCTTAGTCTACTGTAGCCCCTCCCCCTCTGTAGCCTAGTCTACTGTAGCCCCTCCCCCT
The DNA here is from genome assembly GCF_045679555.1 of Salvelinus alpinus. Lineage (NCBI taxonomy): Eukaryota > Metazoa > Chordata > Actinopteri > Salmoniformes > Salmonidae > Salvelinus > Salvelinus alpinus. The sequence goes on along the minus strand of NC_092116.1, from coordinate 36,386,739 downwards.
CTGTAGCCTAGTCTACTGTAGCCCCTCCCCCTCTGTAGCATAGTCTACTGTAGCCCCTCCCCCTCTGTAGCTTAGTCTACTGTAGCCCCTCCCCCTCTGAAGCCGAGTCTCCTGTAGCCCCTCCCCCTCTGCTCGTTCAACATCTCATTCCAAAATCACAGGCATTAATATGGAGTTGGTCCCCCTTTGCTGCTATAACAGCCTCCACTCTTCTGGGAAGTCATTAATATGGAGTTGGTCCCCCCTTTGCTGCTATAACAGCCTCCACTATTCTGGGCAGTCATTAATATGGAGTTGGTCCCCCCTTTGCTGCTATAACAGCCTCCACTATTCTGGGAAGTCATTAATATGGAGTTGGTTCCCCCCTTTGCTGCTATAACAGCCTCCACTCTTCAGGGCAGTCATTAATATGGAGTTGGTCCCCCCTTTGCTGCTATAACAGCCTCCACTCTTCAGGGCAGTCATTAATATGGAGTTGGTCCCCCCTTTGCTGCTATAACAGCCTCCACTCTTCAGGGCAGTCATTAATATGGAGTTGGTTCCCCCCTTTGCTGCTATAACAGCCTCCACTCTTCTGGGAAGTCATTAATATGGAGTTGGTTCCCCCCTTTGCTGCTATAACAGCCTCCACTCTTCTGGGAAGTCATTAATATGGAGTTGGTCCTCCCTTTGCTGCTATAACAGCCTCCACTCTTCAGGGCAGTCATTAATATGGAGTTGGTCCTCCCTTTGCTGCTATAACAGCCTCCACTCTTCAGGGAAGTCATTAATATGGAGTTGGTCCTCCCTTTGCTGCTATAACAGCCTCCACTCTTCAGGGCAGTCATTAATATGGAGTTGGTCCCCCTTTGCTGCTATAACAGCCTCCACTATTCTGGGAAGTCATTAATATGGAGTTGGTCCCCCTTTGCTGCTATAACAGCCTCCACTATTCTGGGAAGGCTTTCCACTAGATGATGGAACATTGCTGCAGGGACTTGCTTCCATTCAGCCACAAGAGCATTAGTGAGGTCGGCCACTGATGTTGAGCGATTAGGCCTGGCTCACAGTCGGTGTTCCAATTCATCCCAAAGGTGTTCGATGGGGTTGAGGTCAGGGCTCTGTGCAGGCCAGTCAAGTTACTCCACACTGATCTAAACGTGCTACATTTCAGAGTTCTAATAAGGAACAGAAAGAAATGATACTCTTTGGGTTGAACCGGTTCAGAACTTTATTTTGCTGGTCGGAAACAGTGGAACGGAACAAAAAAAAGAATGGTTCTGATCCAAACGGAACCGTTAGAAAATCATTTAGGTTCTAACAACTTGAATAGCAGTAAATTTAAGGGGTGATGAAGGTTCTGATTCTAATGAGACGTTCTAGAATAGCAGCTCTTCCATTATTCCCATTCTAGAACATACAGAACACAGAGAGAGCGCTGTCTCTCTCTCTAATGCTTATTGATACAGATCAATACATCTCTCTGTCTCTCTCTCTAATGCTTATTGATACAGATCAATACATCTCTCTGTCTCTCTCTAATGCTTATTGATACAGATCAATACATCTCTCTGTCTCTCTCTCTAATGCTTATTGATACAGATCAATACATCTCTCTGTCTCTCTCTAATGCTTATTGATACAGATCAATACATCTCTCTGTCTCTCTAATGCTTATTGATACAGATCAATACATCTCTCTCTCTCTCTAATGCTTATTGATACAGATCAATACATCTCTCTGTCTCTCTCTCTAATGCTTATTGATACAGATCAATACATCTCTCTGTCTCTCTAATGCTTATTGATACAGATCAATACATCTCTCTGTCTCTCTCTAATGCTTATTGATACAGATCAATACATCTCTCTGTCTCTCTCTAATGCTTATTGATACAGATCAATACATCTCTCTGTCTCTCTCTCTAATGCTTATTGATACAGATCAATACATCTCTCTGTCTCTCTAATGCTTATTGATACAGATCAATACATCTCTCTCTCTCTCTAATGCTTATTGATACAGATCAATACATCTCTCTGTCTCTCTCTCTAATGCTTATTGATACAGATCAATACATCTCTCTGTCTCTCTAATGCTTATTGATACAGATCAATACATCTCTCTGTCTCTCTCTCTAATGCTTATTGATACAGATCAATACATCTCTCTGTCTCTCTCTAATGCTTATTGATACAGATCAATACATCTCTCTGTCTCTCTCTAATGCTTATTGATACAGATCAATACATCTCTCTGTCTCTCTCTCTAATGCTTATTGATACAGATCAATACATCTCTCTGTCTCTCTAATGCTTATTGATACAGATCAATACATCTCTCTGTCTCTCTAATGCTTATTGATACAGATCAATACATCTCTCTGTCTCTCTAATGCTTATTGATACAGATCAATACATCTCTCTGTCTCTCTCTCTAATGCTTATTGATACAGATCAATACATCTCTCTGTCTCTCTCTAATGCTTATTGATACAGATCAATACATCTCTCTGTCTCTCTCTAATGCTTATTGATACAGATCAATACATCTCTCTGTCTCTCTCTCTAATGCTTATTGATACAGATCAATACATCTCTCTGTCTCTCTCTAATGCTTATTGACACAGATCAATACATCTCTCTGTCTCTCTCTAATGCTTATTGATACAGATCAATACATCTCTCTGTCTCTCTCTCTAATGCTTATTGATACAGATCAATACATCTCTCTGTCTCTCTAATGCTTATTGACACAGATCAATACATCTCTCTGTCTCTCTCTAATGCTTATTGATACAGATCAATACATCTCTCTGTCTCTCTCTCTAATGCTTATTGATACAGATCAATACATCTCTCTGTCTCTCTCTAATGCTTATTGATACAGATCAATACATCTCTCTCTCTCTCTCTCTAATGCTTATTGACACAGATCAATACATCTCTCTGTCTCTCTCTAATGCTTATTGATACAGATCAATACATCTCTCTGTCTCTCTCTCTAATGCTTATTGACACAGATCAATACATCTCTCTGTCTCTCTCTCTAATGCTTATTGACACAGATCAATACATCTCTCTGTCTCTCTCTAATGCTTATTGATACAGATCAATACATCTCTCTGTCTCTCTCTCTAATGCTTATTGATACAGATCAATACATCTCTCTGTCTCTCTCTAATGCTTATTGATACAGATCAATACATCTCTCTGTCTCTCTCTAATGCTTATTGATACAGATCAATACATCTCTCTGTCTCTCTCTAATGCTTATTGATACAGATCAATACATCTCCCTGTCTCTCTCTAATGCTTATTGATACAGATCAATACATCTCTCTGTCTCTCTCTAATGCTAATTGACACAGATCAATACATCTCTCTGTCTCTCTCTAATGCTTATTGATACAGATCAATACATCTCTCTGTCTCTCTCTCTAATGCTTATTGATACAGATCAATACATCTCTCTGTCTCTCTAATGCTTATTGATACAGATCAATACATCTCTCTGTCTCTCTCTCTAATGCTTATTGACACAGATCAATACATCTCTCTGTCTCTCTAATGCTTATTGATACAGATCAATACATCTCTCTTTCTCTCTCTCTAATGCTTATTGATACAGATCAATACATCTCTCTGTCTCTCTCTAATGCTTATTGATAAAGATCAATATATCTCTCTGTATCTCTCTAATGCTTATTGATACAGATCAATACATCTCTCTGTCTCTCTCTAATGCTTATTGATACAGATCAATACATCTCTCTGTCTCTCTCTAATGCTTATTGATACAGATCAATACATCTCTCTGTCTCTCTCCAATGCTTATTGACACAGATCAATACATCTCTCTGTCTCTCTCTAATGCTTATTGATACAGATCAATACATCTCTCTGTCTCTCTCTAATGCTTATTGATACAGATCAATACATCTCTCTGTCTCTCTCTAATGCGTATTGATACAGATCAATACATCTCTCTGTCTCTCTCTAATGCTTATTGATACAGATCAATACATCTCTCTGTCTCTCTCTAATGCTTATTGACACAGATCAATACATCTCTCTGTCTCTCTCTAATGCTTATTGATACAGATCAATACATCTCTCTGTCTCTCTCTAATGCTTATTGATACAGATCAATACATCTCTCTGTCTCTCTAATGCTTATTGATACAGATCAATACATCTCTCTGTCTCTCTCTAATGCTTATTGATACAGATCAATACATCTCTCTGTCTCTCTCTAATGCTTATTGATACAGATCAATACATCTCTCTGTCTCTCTCTAATGCTTATTGATACACATCAATACATCTCTCTGTCTCTCTCTAACGCTTATTGATACAGATCAATACATCTCTCTGTCTCTCTCTCTAATGCTTATTGATACAGATCAATACATCTCTCTCTCTCTCTAATGCTTATTGATACAGATCAATACATCTCTCTGTCTCTCTCTAATGCTTATTGATACAGATCAATACATCTCTCTGTCTCTCTCTCTAATGCTTATTGATACAGATCAATACATCTCTCTGTCTCCCTCTCTAATGCTTATTGATACAGATCAATACATCTCTCTGTCTCTCTCTAATGCTAATTGACACAGATCAATACATCTCTCTGTCTCTCTCTAATGCTTATTGATACAGATCAATACATCTCTCTGTCTCTCTCTCTAATGCTTATTGATACAGATCAATACATCTCTCTGTCTCTCTAATGCTTATTGATACAGATCAATACATCTCTCTGTCTCTCTCTCTAATGCTTATTGACACAGATCAATACATCTCTCTGTCTCTCTAATGCTTATTGATACAGATCAATACATCTCTCTGTCTCTCTCTCTAATGCTTATTGATACAGATCAATACATCTCTCTGTCTCTCTCTAATGCTTATTGATACAGATCAATATATCTCTCTGTATCTCTCTAATGCTTATTGATACAGATCAATACATCTCTCTGTCTCTCTCTAATGCTTATTGATACAGATCAATACATCTCTCTGTCTCTCTCTCTAATGCTTATTGATACAGATCAATACATCTCTCTGTCTCTCTAATGCTTATTGATACAGATCAATACATCTCTCTGTCTCTCTCTCTAATGCTTATTGATACAGATCAATACATCTCTCTGTCTCTCTCTAATGCTTATTGATACAGATCAATACATCTCTCTGTCTCTCTCTAATGCTTATTGATACAGATCAATACATCTCTCTGTCTCTCTCTCTAATGCTTATTGATACAGATCAATACATCTCTCTGTCTCTCTCTAATGCTTATTGACACAGATCAATACATCTCTCTGTCTCTCTCTAATGCTTATTGATACAGATCAATACATCTCTCTGTCTCTCTCTCTAATGCTTATTGATACAGATCAATACATCTCTCTGTCTCTCTCTAATGCTTATTGACACAGATCAATACATCTCTCTGTCTCTCTCTAATGCTTATTGATACAGATCAATACATCTCTCTGTCTCTCTCTCTAATGCTTATTGATACAGATCAATACATCTCTCTGTCTCTCTCTAATGCTTATTGATACAGATCAATACATCTCTCTCTCTCTAATGCTTATTGACACAGATCAATACATCTCTCTGTCTCTCTCTAATGCTTATTGATACAGATCAATACATCTCTCTGTCTCTCTCTCTAATGCTTATTGACACAGATCAATACATCTCTCTGTCTCTCTCTCTAATGCTTATTGACACAGATCAATACATCTCTCTGTCTCTCTCTAATGCTTATTGATACAGATCAATACATCTCTCTGTCTCTCTCTCTAATGCTTATTGATACAGATCAATACATCTCTCTGTCTCTCTCTAATGCTTATTGATACAGATCAATACATCTCTCTGTCTCTCTCTAATGCTTATTGATACAGATCAATACATCTCTCTGTCTCTCTCTAATGCTTATTGATACAGATCAATACATCTCCCTGTCTCTCTCTAATGCTTATTGATACAGATCAATACATCTCTCTGTCTCTCTCTAATGCTAATTGACACAGATCAATACATCTCTCTGTCTCTCTCTAATGCTTATTGATACAGATCAATACATCTCTCTGTCTCTCTCTCTAATGCTTATTGATACAGATCAATACATCTCTCTGTCTCTCTAATGCTTATTGATACAGATCAATACATCTCTCTGTCTCTCTCTCTAATGCTTATTGACACAGATCAATACATCTCTCTGTCTCTCTAATGCTTATTGATACAGATCAATACATCTCTCTGTCTCTCTCTCTAATGCTTATTGATACAGATCAATACATCTCTCTGTCTCTCTCTAATGCTTATTGATACAGATCAATATATCTCTCTGTATCTCTCTAATGCTTATTGATACAGATCAATACATCTCTCTGTCTCTCTCTAATGCTTATTGATACAGATCAATACATCTCTCTGTCTCTCTCTAATGCTTATTGATACAGATCAATACATCTCTCTGTCTCTCTCTCTAATGCTTATTGATACAGATCAATACATCTCTCTGTCTCTCTCTAATGCTTATTGACACAGATCAATACATCTCTCTGTCTCTCTCTAATGCTTATTGATACAGATCAATACATCTCTCTGTCTCTCTCTCTAATGCTTATTGATACAGATCAATACATCTCTCTGTCTCTCTAATGCTTATTGACACAGATCAATACATCTCTCTGTCTCTCTCTAATGCTTATTGATACAGATCAATACATCTCTCTGTCTCTCTCTCTAATGCTTATTGATACAGATCAATACATCTCTCTGTCTCTCTCTAATGCTTATTGATACAGATCAATACATCTCTCTCTCTCTAATGCTTATTGACACAGATCAATACATCTCTCTGTCTCTCTCTAATGCTTATTGATACAGATCAATACATCTCTCTGTCTCTCTCTCTAATGCTTATTGACACAGATCAATACATCTCTCTGTCTCTCTCTCTAATGCTTATTGACACAGATCAATACATCTCTCTGTCTCTCTCTAATGCTTATTGATACAGATCAATACATCTCTCTGTCTCTCTCTCTAATGCTTATTGATACAGATCAATACATCTCTCTGTCTCTCTCTAATGCTTATTGATACAGATCAATACATCTCTCTGTCTCTCTCTAATGCTTATTGATACAGATCAATACATCTCTCTGTCTCTCTCTAATGCTTATTGATACAGATCAATACATCTCCCTGTCTCTCTCTAATGCTTATTGATACAGATCAATACATCTCTCTGTCTCTCTCTAATGCTAATTGACACAGATCAATACATCTCTCTGTCTCTCTCTAATGCTTATTGATACAGATCAATACATCTCTCTGTCTCTCTCTCTAATGCTTATTGATACAGATCAATACATCTCTCTGTCTCTCTAATGCTTATTGATACAGATCAATACATCTCTCTGTCTCTCTCTCTAATGCTTATTGACACAGATCAATACATCTCTCTGTCTCTCTAATGCTTATTGATACAGATCAATACATCTCTCTGTCTCTCTCTCTAATGCTTATTGATACAGATCAATACATCTCTCTGTCTCTCTCTAATGCTTATTGATACAGATCAATATATCTCTCTGTATCTCTCTAATGCTTATTGATACAGATCAATACATCTCTCTGTCTCTCTCTAATGCTTATTGATACAGATCAATACATCTCTCTGTCTCTCTCTCTAATGCTTATTGATACAGATCAATACATCTCTCTGTCTCTCTCTAATGCTTATTGACACAGATCAATACATCTCTCTGTCTCTCTCTAATGCTTATTGATACAGATCAATACATCTCTCTGTCTCTCTCTCTAATGCTTATTGATACAGATCAATACATCTCTCTGTCTCTCTAATGCTTATTGACACAGATCAATACATCTCTCTCTCTCTAATGCTTATTGATACAGATCAATACATCTCTCTGTCTCTCTCTCTAATGCTTATTGATACAGATCAATACATCTCTCTGTCTCTCTCTAATGCTTATTGATACAGATCAATACATCTCTCTGTCTCTCTCTAATGCTTATTGATACAGATCAATACATCTCCCTGTCTCTCTCTAATGCTTATTGATACAGATCAATACATCTCTCTGTCTCTCTCTAATGCTAATTGACACAGATCAATACATCTCTCTGTCTCTCTCTAATGCTTATTGATACAGATCAATACATCTCTCTGTCTCTCTCTCTAATGCTTATTGATACAGATCAATACATCTCTCTGTCTCTCTAATGCTTATTGATACAGATCAATACATCTCTCTGTCTCTCTCTCTAATGCTTATTGACACAGATCAATACATCTCTCTGTCTCTCTAATGCTTATTGATACAGATCAATACATCTCTCTGTCTCTCTCTCTAATGCTTATTGATACAGATCAATACATCTCTCTGTCTCTCTCTAATGCTTATTGATACAGATCAATATATCTCTCTGTATCTCTCTAATGCTTATTGATACAGATCAATACATCTCTCTGTCTCTCTAATGCTTATTGATACAGATCAATACATCTCTCTGTCTCTCTAATGCTTATTGATACAGATCAATACATCTCTCTGTCTCTCTAATGCTTATTGACACAGATCAATACATCTCTCTGTCTCTCTCTAATGCTTATTGATACAGATCAATACATCTCTCTGTCTCTCTCTAATGCTTATTGATACAGATCAATACATCTCTCTGTCTCTCTCTAATGCTTATTGATACAGATCAATACATCTCTCTCTCTCTCTCTAATGCTTATTGATACAGATCAATACATCTCTCTGTCTCTCTAATGCTTATTGATACAGATCAATACATCTCTCTGTCTCTCTCTAATGCTTATTGATACAGATCAATACATCTCTCTGTCTCTCTCTCTAATGCTTATTGATACAGATCAATACATCTCTCTGTCTCTCTCTAATGCTTATTGACACAGATCAATACATCTCTCTGTCTCTCTCTAATGCTTATTGATACAGATCAATACATCTCTCTGTCTCTCTCTAATGCTTATTGATACAGATCAATACATCTCTCTGTCTCTCTCTAATGCTTATTGATACAGATCAATACATCTCTCTGTCTCTCTCTCTAATGCTTATTGATACAGATCAATACATCTCTCTGTCTCTCTCTAATGCTTATTGATACAGATCAATACATCTCTCTGTCTCTCTCTAATGCTTATTGATACAGATCAATACATCTCTCTGTCTCTCTCTCTAATGCTTATTGACACAGATCAATACATCTCTCTGTCTCTCTCTCTAATGCTTATTGACACAGATCAATACATCTCTCTGTCTCTCTCTCAATGCTTATTGATACAGATCAATACATCTCTCTGTCTCTCTCTCTAATGCTTATTGATACAGATCAATACATCTCTCTGTCTCTCTCTAATGCTTATTGATACAGATCAATACATCTCTCTGTCTCTCTCTAATGCTTATTGATACAGATCAATACATCTCTCTGTCTCTCTCTAATGCTTATTGATACAGATCAATACATCTCTCTGTCTCTCTCTAATGCTTATTGATACAGATCAATACATCTCTCTGTCTCTCTCTAATGCTTATTGATACAGATCAATACATCTCTCTGTCTCTCTCTAATGCTTATTGATACAGATCAATACATCTCTCTGTCTCTCTCTAATGCTTATTGATACAGATCAATACATCTCTCTGTCTCTCTCTAATGCTTATTGATACAGATCAATACATCTCTCTGTCTCTCTCTAATGCTTATTGATACAGATCAATACATCTCTCTGTCTCTCTCTAATGCTTATTGATACAGATCAATACATCTCTCTGTCTCTCTCTAATGCTTATTGACACAGATCAATACATCTCTCTGTCTCTCTCTAATGCTTATTGATACAGATCAATACATCTCTCTCTCTCTCTCTAATGCTTATTGATACAGATCAATACATCTCTCTGTCTCTCTAATGCTTATTGATACAGATCAATACATCTCTCTGTCTCTCTCTAATGCTTATTGATACAGATCAATACATCTCTCTGTCTCTCTCTCTAATGCTTATTGACACAGATCAATACATCTCTCTGTCTCTCTCTAATGCTTATTGATACAGATCAATACATCTCTCTGTCTCTCTCTAATGCTTATTGATACAGATCAATACATCTCTCTGTCTCCCTCTCTAATGCTTATTGATACAGATCAATACATCTCTCTGTCTCTCTCTAATGCTTATTGATACAGATCAATACATCTCTCTGTCTCTCTCTAATGCTTATTGATACAGATCAATACATCTCTCTGTCTCTCTCTCTAATGCTTATTGACACAGATCAATACATCTCTCTGTCTCTCTCTCTAATGCTTATTGACACAGATCAATACATCTCTCTGTCTCTCTCTAATGCTTATTGATACAGATCAATACATCTCTCTGTCTCTCTCTCTAATGCTTATTGATACAGATCAATACATCTCTCTGTCTCTCTCTAATGCTTATTGATACAGATCAATACATCTCTCTGTCTCTCTCTAATGCTTATTGATACAGATCAATACATCTCTCTGTCTCTCTCTAATGCTTATTGATACAGATCAATACATCTCCCTGTCTCTCTCTAATGCTTATTGATACAGATCAATACATCTCTCTGTCTCTCTCTAATGCTAATTGACACAGATCAATACATCTCTCTGTCTCTCTCTAATGCTTATTGATACAGATCAATACATCTCTCTGTCTCTCTCTCTAATGCTTATTGATACAGATCAATACATCTCTCTGTCTCTCTAATGCTTATTGATACAGATCAATACATCTCTCTGTCTCTCTCTCTAATGCTTATTGACACAGATCAATACATCTCTCTGTCTCTCTAATGCTTATTGATACAGATCAATACATCTCTCTGTCTCTCTCTCTAATGCTTATTGATACAGATCAATACATCTCTCTGTCTCTCTCTAATGCTTATTGATACAGATCAATACATCTCTCTGTCTCTCTCTCTAATGCTTATTGATACAGATCAATACATTTCTCTGTCTCTCTAATGCTTATTGATACAGATCAATATATCTCTCTGTATCTCTCTAATGCTTATTGATACAGATCAATACATCTCTCTGTCTCTCTAATGCTTATTGATACAGATCAATACATCTCTCTGTCTCTCTAATGCTTATTGATACAGATCAATACATCTCTCTGTCTCTCTAATGCTTATTGACACAGATCAATACATCTCTCTGTCTCTCTCTAATGCTTATTGATACAGATCAATACATCTCTCTGTCTCTCTCTAATGCTTATTGATACAGATCAATACATCTCTCTGTCTCTCTCTAATGCTTATTGATACAGATCAATACATCTCTCTCTCTCTCTCTAATGCTTATTGATACAGATCAATACATCTCTCTGTCTCTCTAATGCTTATTGATACAGATCAATACATCTCTCTGTCTCTCTCTAATGCTTATTGATACAGATCAATACATCTCTCTGTCTCTCTCTCTAATGCTTATTGATACAGATCAATACATCTCTCTGTCTCTCTCTAATGCTTATTGACACAGATCAATACATCTCTCTGTCTCTCTCTAATGCTTATTGATACAGATCAATACATCTCTCTGTCTCTCTCTAATGCTTATTGATACAGATCAATACATCTATCTGTCTCTCTCTAATGCTTATTGATACAGATCAATACATCTCTCTGTCTCTCTCTCAAATGCTTATTGATACAGATCAATACATCTCTCTGTCTCCCTCTCTAATGCTTATTGATACAGATCAATACATCTCTCTGTCTCTCTCTAATGCTTATTGATACAGATCAATACATCTCTCTGTCTCTCTCTAATGCTTATTGATACAGATCAATACATCTCTCTCTCTCTCTCTAATGCTTATTGACACAGATCAATACATCTCTCTCTAATGCTTATTGACACAGATCAATACATCTCTCTGTCTCTCTCTAATGCTTATTGATACAGATCAATACATCTCTCTGTCTCTCTCTCTAATGCTTATTGATACAGATCAATACATCTCTCTGTCTCTCTCTAATGCTTATTGATACAGATAAATACATCTCTCTGTCTCTCTAATGCTTATTGATACAGATCAATACATCTCTCTGTCTCTCTCTAATGCTTATTGATACAGATCAATACATCTCTCTGTCTCTCTCTAATGCTTATTGATACAGATCAATACATCTCTCTGTCTCTCTCTCTAATGCTTATTGATACAGATCAATACATCTCTCTGTCTCTCTCTAATGCTTATTGATACAGATCAATACATCTCTCTGTCTCTCTCTAATGCTTATTGATACAGATCAATACATCTCTCTGTCTCTCTCTAATGCTTATTGATACAGATCAATACATCTCTCTGTCTCTCTCTAATGCTTATTGATACAGATCAATACATCTCTCTGTCTCTCTCTAATGCTTATTGATACAGATCAATACATCTCTCTGTCTCTCTCTAATGCTTATTGATACAGATCAATACATCTCTCTGTCTCTCTAATGCTTATTGATACAGATCAATACATCTCTCTGTCTCTCTCTAATGCTTATTGATACAGATCAATACATCTCTCTGTCTCTCTAATGCTTATTGATACAGATCAATACATCTCTCTGTCTCTCTCTAATGCTTATTGATACAGATCAATACATCTCTCTGTCTCTCTCTAATGCTTATTGATACAGATCAATACATCTCTCTGTCTCTCTCTAATGCTTATTGATACAGATCAATACATCTCTCTGTCTCTCTCTCTAATGCTTATTGATACAGATCAATACATCTCTCTGTCTCTCTCTAATGCTTATTGATACAGATCAATACATCTCTCTGTCTCTCTCTAATGCTTATTGATACAGATCAATACATCTCTCTGTCTCTCTCTAATGCTTATTGATACAGATCAATACATCTCTCTGTCTCTCTCTAATGCTTATTGATACAGATCAATACATCTCTCTGTCTCTCTCTAATGCTTATTGATACAGATCAATACATCTCTCTGTCTCTCTCTAATGCTTATTGATACAGATCAATACATCTCTCTGTCTCTCTCTAATGCTTATTGATACAGATCAATACATCTCTCTGTCTCTCTCTAATGCTTATTGATACAGATAAATACATCTCTCTGTCTCTCTCTAATGCTTATTGATACAGATCAATACATCTCTCTGTCTCTCTCTCTAATGCTTATTGATACAGATCAATACATCTCTCTGTCTCTCTCTAATGCTTATTGATACAGATCAATACATCTCTCTCTCTCTCTAATGCTTATTGACACAGATCAATACATCTCTCTCTAATGCTTATTGACACAGATCAATACATCTCTCTGTCTCTCTCTAATGCTTATTGATACAGATCAATACATCTCTCTGTCTCTCTCTCTAATGCTTATTGATACAGATCAATACATCTCTCTGTCTCTCTCTAATGCTTATTGATACAGATAAATACATCTCTCTGTCTCTCTAATGCTTATTGATACAGATCAATACATCTCTCTGTCTCTCTCTAATGCTTATTGATACAGATCATTACATCTCTCTGTCTCTCTCTAATGCTTATTGATACAGATCAATACATCTCTCTGTCTCTCTCTCTAATGCTTATTGATACAGATCAATACATCTCTCTGTCTCTCTCTCTAATGCTTATTGATACAGATCAATACATCTCTCTGTCTCTCTCTAATGCTTATTGATACAGATCAATACATCTCTCTGTCTCTCTCTAATGCTTATTGATACAGATCAATACATCTCTCTGTCTCTCTCTAATGCTTATTGATACAGATCAATACATCTCTCTGTCTCTCTCTAATGCTTATTGATACAGATCAATACATCTCTCTGTCTCTCTCTAATGCTTATTGATACAGATCAATACATCTCTCTGTCTCTCTCTAATGCTTATTGATACAGATCAATACATCTCTCTGTCTCTCTCTAATGCTTATTGATACAGATAAATACATCTCTCTGTCTCTCTAATGCTTATTGATACAGATCAATACATCTCTCTGTCTCTCTCTCTAATGCTTATTGATACAGATCAATACATCTCTCTGTCTCTCTCTAATGCTTATTGATACAGATCAATACATCTCTCTGTCTCTCTCTAATGCTTATTGATACAGATCAATACATCTCTCTGTCTCTCTCTAATGCTTATTGATACAGATCAATACATCTCTCTGTCTCTCTCTAATGCTTATTGATACAGATCAATACATCTCTCTGTCTCTCTCTAATGCTTATTGATACAGATCAATACATCTCTCTGTCTCTCTCTAATGCTTATTGATACAGATCAATACATCTCTCTGTCTCTCTCTAATGCTTATTGATACAGATCAATACATCTCTCTGTCTCTCTAATGCTTATTGATACAGATCAATACATCTCTCTGTCCCTCTCTCTAATGCTTATTGATACAGATCAATACATCTCTCTGTCTCTCTCTAATGCTTATTGATACAGATCAATACATCTCTCTGTCTCTCTCTAATGCTTATTGATACAGATCAATACATCTCTCTGTCTCTCTCTAATGCTTATTGATACAGATCAATACATCTCTCTGTCTCTCTCTAATGCTTATTGATACAGATCAATACATCTCTCTGTCTCTCTCTAATGCTTATTGATACAGATCAATACATCTCTCTGTCTCTCTCTAATGCTTATTGATACAGATCAATACATCTCTCTGTCTCTCTCTAATGCTTATTGATACAGATCAATACATCTCTCTGTCTCTCTCTAATGCTTATTGATACAGATCAATACATCTCTCTGTCTCTCTCTAATGCTTATTGATACAGATCAATACATCTCTCTGTCTCTCTCTAATGCTTATTGATACAGATCAATACATCTCTCTGTCTCTCTCTAATGCTTATTGATACAGATCAATACATCTCTCTGTCTCTCTCTAATGCTTATTGATACAGATCAATACATCTCTCTGTCTCTCTCTAATGCTTATTGATACAGATCAATACATCTCTCTGTCTCTCTCTAATGCTTATTGATACAGATCAATACATCTCTCTGTCTCTCTC